>NC_047083.1:5613525-5913525 GCF_902459465.1 Asterias rubens | reverse complement strand
TGGGCCTTGTTCGACGCAATCTTAGGAACTGCTCCATCAAAATACACCAGCAAGCTTAGGGACGAATTCAAAAATAAACAAGCGGTAACTCGGGGGCTTTTTAAGAATCACCCGAGGTATTACAGGGTATTTACAGCCGTGCATATGAACAATAGAGTCATGAATATCCGTCTGCACATGCTGGGTCAACTTGGTCGTGGATGGGTGACCGCGGATACAAAAAGCAATTTAACTTCGTCTCGGTAAAAACCTCTTCCCCACACATTGATTCCCTTATTTTCCACTATCAAACAAATTTGAAAATTGCTTTGTCCACTGTTGGTCCTCCATATCCTCCTGTGACAACAGCAGGGATGCTAAATACTCTTTAGACACTAGCAGACGACAATGACACTCTCATCACTTTGATCAATTCAAAGTCCAAAGTTTGAGAATTAATTTTTTTTTCAAGGGAGGACTACAAGTCTGATTCTTGGCAAACACATGAATAAGGCTGGGCTTGTGGACAGAGGCGTATGACTGAGCCCATGCTTCAAGGCAAAGTATACTTTTGGGCCTTTAATTGAGGACATCGACTGACCTGCGAGACTCTGTGGCACATTAAATGGTCTATGCTTTAGTCTTGGTTGGTTGAAAATTGTTCAAACATAAAGATGTGGAAGTTGATAAACTTGCTCAAAGTGCTGTTAAAGCAGTTCGCAAATAGAGGGGCGGCCACCACACAGCATAACTCTCGGAAGCAGCAGGCCAGCTGTCAGAATTTCTAAGGAGTGACAATGGTCACGAGCTCATAAACAAATTCAACAACAAGCACTCTAGAAATCCTAACTTCGGACTGTGGTCTCATTACATTGAAATGGTGGAGATTGAGATCCGGGACTCGGGAAAAGACAGATACTTGATCCCCCATCTGGAAGCTCTTTCAGCAATGCTGCCGTGTCCTCCATCATCTATGACCAAAGCAACTTTGATTATGGGGGATGTGTTCATCATGAAACTCCTCAAGTAGACAGAGTTTTTGATGGCGTTAGAGAAGCTTACCACAGTTACACTAAGATTTAATGTGTTCCGACTAAACACAACCTTCGCGAAGAAGATGAAATCATCATCATTCTCTTGATCCATCAAGGGGGACGTAGAGCCGCCTAACCTATGCGCTCTGCTGCCGAGTGCCACAGCCGCCCAGCCCGGGACTCGAAGTCTCTTCCAGGCTGGGCAAGGGCGGGATCCTCCCCTTGCTTCGACGCTCAGCTTGAGAGCCACATGGGCAGGTGTATCTTCTGGGAGCCGTCTGACATGGCCAAAGAAGGAATGACGTATCCGGGAGATATCACGCGGATATCCTCAATGCCGGTGGTCTCCGTGACACCTGAGGCTGAAGGCTTGGAGCTTTTGTGTGTCATCAGCTCGGAGTGTTAATGTTCGTGAGCAATAGAGTAGGACGTGGAGGACACAGGTCGTTAATACCCTCAGCTTGGTCACTTGTGAGCTTGAGGCGTTTGTTCCTCAAGACACGATCTAGTTGGCCGAAGGTGGATGAGGCAAGCCCAAGACGTCGGAGAACGTCGGGGGAAGAGTAGCCTGAGGAATGGATGTCACAGCCGAGATACCTGAACTTCTGTGTGATTTCGACAGATGCGGGATTTGGGCCAAGGCTGGTACAGTTCTGGATCTTGGTTTTGACCCATGACGTGTGCATCCCCATCATCCCAGCTTCTTCCTCGAATCTTCGGAGTGAGACAGGCCACTGGGCGGGCTCTCCCAGGAACAGTGCAGCGTCGTCAGGGGCCGATTTCACAAAGGTCTCAAATTGATCGCAACTTCAAATCAATCGTAGTTGCTAAGTAAAGTGTGATGTCACAATACAAATCTCTATGGTGATACTGAAAATTTGTCTTGCGATGAATGTTATTGCTTTGTGAAATCGGCCCATGATCTGTATAAAGGATGTGTCCCCAACCATTATTCCGAAGTCGGTTTAGTCGATGGCGCAGCAGAGTCTCAAAAGTCGGAACAGTAGGAACGTTCCTTTTGGAACGATAGAGTGTGCCCATGTGGATCGCTGGACCGATCCTTAGGACCGCTAGCGCGTCCCTTAGAACCGCTAGCGCGTCCCTTAGGACCGCTAGCGCGTCCCTTAGGACCGCTAGCGCGTCCCTTAGGATCGTTTCAACTACGTTCCTGTGGATCGCTCCGCGGGCCGAGTTGCATGTCCCAATTGTGAAAATTAGCTCGTGTACTGTTGAAAAACATACTCCCGACACGATGATATTACGTTCACGTTATATGTGCATAGCATTTGAAGTAGTAGATGGCTGTCCATCTTGGAGGACTTGAAGATTGAATGTTATTGTTATTAGCTTGTTTATTGTGCGATTGGAATTTCGTGAAATTTTAAACAAAACAGCCTGCGCTCTGTAAGTTTATTCACATAATTTATAGACCTAGTAACTATTTTGTCATTGTGTGAATATTTGACTCCAGTGCCGTAATATTTAATACGGTCCTACATGTAGCGTACTTGAGTATCCTTGAATAATACACCAACTAATCAACAATGATATTTAATTCGGTCCTACATGTAGCGTACTTGAGTATCCTTGAATAATACACCAACTAATCAACAATGATATTTAATACGGTCCTACATGTAGCGTACTTGAGTATCCTTGAATAATACACCAACTAATCAACAATGATATTTAATACGGTCCTACATGTAGCGTACTTGAGTATCCTTGAGTAATACACCAACTAATCAACAATGATATTTAATACGGTCCTACATGTAGCGTACTTGAGTATCCTTGAATAATACACCAACTAATCAACAATGATATTTAATACGGTCCTACATGTGTCGTACTTGAGTATCCTTGAATAATACACCAACTAATCAACAATGATATTTAATACGGTCCTACATGTAGCGTACTTGAGTTTCCTTGAATAATACACCAACTAATCAACAATGATATTTAATACGGTCCTACATGTAGCGTACTTGAGTATCCTTGAATAATACACCAACTAATCAACAATGATATTTAATACGGTCCTACATGTAGCGTACTTGAGTATCCTTGAATAATACACCAACTCATCAACAATGATATTTAATACGGTCCTACATGTAGCGTACTTGAGTGTCCTTGAATAATACACCAACTAATCAACAATGATATTTAATACGGTCCTACATGTAGCGTACTTGAGTATCCTTGAATAATACACCAACTAATCAACAATGATATTTAATACGGTCCTACATGTAGCGTACTTGAGTATCCTTGAATAATACACCAACTAATCAACAATGATATTTAATACGGTCCTACATGTAGCGTACTTGAGTATCCTTGAATAATACACCAACTAATCAACAATGATATTTAATACGGTCCTACATGTAGCGTACTTGAGTATCCTTGAATAATACACCAACTAATCAACAATGATATTTTAATACGGTCCTACGTAGCGTACTTGAGTATCCTTGAATAATACACCAACTAATCAACAATGATATTTAATACGGTCCTACGTAGCGTACTTGAGTATCCTTGAATAATACACCAACTAATCAACAATGATATTTAATTATTTGATCTTCTAACTTGCACTCAATTTGACAATATATTTTCTCATTATAAATAAACAAACGAACCAAACATTTATAACGAAATGAACATGGTTATACTGGTTATGTTGCGACGAGATAGAGCGGACGGAACATGGCGTATGCCGAAGGAAATTTCTGCTCAACCCCCGCCCCTGGTGTTTACAAAAATAGTAGCAACGATACAGAATAAAAGTATTAAAACGAAAATTAAAAAGTTTATTCCCCGGGCAGCGAAAAGGGAAGTGCGGACGACTTTTATTTGTAATAGTCAACTCTGGAAATCGCGTTTTGACGGTGCAAATCGACCAAGTTGGGCATCCTGAACAACTTTTCTGTGTGGAGGCATGCAAAATTCGCAAATCCTTGGGAATGACAGCATTTTGGTGCAAAAGTGCCGTCATCATTTGACCAAAAATCGTCGATTACCGCCAAAAAATTACAGTGGCGGAGTTCAAATTTGCACCGGCACACTTGAGTGAGTATCCGCAAGAAGTAATCACGCAAATACGGCTTTTCGGGGTGGCTCGAAAACTAAAAAGTTTATTCCCCGGGCAGGGACAAGGGAAGAGCGGCCATCTTGTTTGTCTAATAGTCAACTCTGGAAATCGCGTTTTGACGGTGCCAATCGACCAAGTTGAGCATCCTGTTCAATTTTTCTTTGTGGAGGCATGCAAAATTCGCAAATCCTTGGGAATGACAGGTTTTTGGTGCAAAAGTGCCGTCATCATTTGACCAAAAATCGTCGATTACTGGCAAAAATTACAGTGGTGGAGTTCAAATTTGCATCGGCACACTCGGTTGGGGTATCCGCAAGAAGTAATCACACTAATTCGGCGTTTCGGGGTGGCTCGAAAACTAAAAAGTTTATTCCCCGGGCAGGGACAAGGGAAGAGCGGACATCTTGTTTTTCTAATAGTCAACTCTGGAACTAGCGTTTTGACGGTGCAAATCGACCAAGTTGAGCATCCTGAACAACTTTCCTGTGTGGAGGCATGCAAAATTCGCAAAACTTTGGGAATGACAGCATTTTGGTGCAAAAGTGACGTCATAATTTGAACAAAAAATCGTCGATTACCGCACAAATATAACAGTGGTGGAGTTCAAATTTGTACCGGCACACTCGGGTGGGGTATCCGCAAGAAGTAATCACGCTAATTCGGCTTTTCGGGGTGGCTTGAAAATTAAAAAGTTTATTCCCCGGGCAGGGAAAAGGGAAGAGCGGCCATCTTGTTTTTCTAATAGTCAACTCTGGAAATCGCGTTTTGACGGTGCAAATCGACCAAGTTGAGCATCCAGAGCAACTTTCCTGTGTGGAGGCATGCACAATTCGCAAAACCTTGGGAATAACAACTTTTTGGTGCAAAAGTGACGTCATAATTTGACCAAAAATCGTTGATTACCGCCAAAATACAACAGTGGCGGAGTTCAAATTTGCACCGGCCCACTCGAGTGGGGTATCCGCAAGAAGTAATAACTTTAATTTGGCCTTTTGGGGTGGCTCGAATATTAAAAAGTTTATTCCCCGGGCAGGGAAAAGGGAAGAGCGGACATCTTGTTTTTCTAATAGTCAACTCTGGAACTAGCGTTTTGACGGTGCAAATCGACCAAGTTGAGCATCCTGAACAACTTTCCTGTGTGGAGGCATGCAAAATTCGCAAAACTTTGGGAATGACAGCATTTTGGTGCAAAAGTGACGTCATAATTTGAACAAAAAATCGTCGATTACCGCACAAATATAACAGTGGTGGAGTTCAAATTTGTACCGGCACACTCGGGTGGGGTATCCGCAAGAAGTAATCACGCTAATTCGGCTTTTCGGGGTGGCTTGAAAATTAAAAAGTTTTTATTCCCCGGGCAGGGAAAAGGGAAGAGCGGCCATCTTGTTTTTCTAATAGTCAACTCTGGAAATCGCGTTTTGACGGTGCAAATCGACCAAGTTGAGCATCCTGAACAACTTTCCTGTTTGGAGGCATGCACAATTCGCAAAACCTTGGGAATAACAACTTTTCGGTGCAAAGGTGACGTCATAGTTTGACCAAAAATCGTCGATTACCGTCAAAATATAACAGTGGCGGAGTAGAAATTTGCACCGGCACACTCGGTTGGGGTATCCGCAAGAAGTAATCACGCTAATTCGGCTTTTCGGGGTGGCTCGAAAATTAAAAAGTTTATTCCCCGGGCAGGGAAAAGGGAAAAGCGGCCATCTTGTTTTTCTAATAGTCAACTCTGGAAATCGCGTTTTGACGGTGCAAATCGACCAAGTTGAGCATCCAGAGCAACTTTCCTGTGTGGAGGCATGCACAATTCGCAAAACCTTGGGAATAACAACTTTTTGGTGCAAAAGTGACGTCATAATTTGACCAAAAATCGTTGATTACCGCCAAAATACAACAGTGGTGGAGTTCAAATTTGCACCGGCCCACTCGGGTGGGGTATCCGCAAGAAGTAATAACTTTAATTTGGCCTTTTGGGGTGGCTCGAATATTAAAAAGTTTATTCCCCGGGCAGGGAAAAGGGGAGAGGGGCCATCTTGTTTTTCTAATAGTCGACTCTGGAAATCGCGTTTTGACGGTGCAAATCGACCAAGTTGAGCATCCTGAACAACTTTCCCGTGTTGAGGCATGCAACATTCGCCAAACCTTGGGAATTACAGCTTTTTGGTGCAAAAGTGACGTCATAATTTGGACAAAAATCGTCGATTACCGCCAAAAAATAACAGTGGTGGAGTTCAAATTTGCACCGGCACGCTTGGTTGGGGTATCCGCAAGAAGTGATCACGCTGATTCGGCTTTTCGGGGTGGCTTGAAAATTAAAAAGTTATTCCCCGGGAAGGGAAAAGGGAAGAGCGGCCATCTTGTTTTTCTAATAGTCAACTCTGGTAATCGCGTTTTGACGGTGTAAATCGACCAAGTTGAGCATCCTGAACAACTTTCCTGTGTGGAGGCATGCAAAATTCGCAAAACCTTGGGAATAACAACTTTTTGGTGCAAAAATGACGTCATAATTTGACCAAAAATCGTCGATTACCGCCAAAATATAACGGTGGCGGAGTTCAAATTTGCACCGGCCCACTCGGGTGGGGTATCCGCAAGAAGTAATCACGCTAATTCGGCCTTTCGGGGTGGTTCGACAATTAAAAAGTTTATTCCCCGGGAAGGGAAAAGGGAAGAGCGGCCATCTTGTTTTTCTAATAGTCAACTCTGGAACTCGCGTTTTGACGGTGCAAATCGACCATCTTGGGCATCCTGAACAACTTTCCTGTGTGGAGGCATCCAAAATTCGCAACACCTTGGGAATTACAACTTTTTGGTGCAAAAGTGACGTCAAAATTTGACAAAAAAATCGTCGATTACCGCCAAAATATAACAGTGGTGGAGTTCAAATTTGCATCGGTACACTCGGGTGGGGTATCCACAAGAAGTAATCACGCTGATTCGGCTTTTCGGGGTGGCATTTAAATGTTTATTCCC
The DNA here is from genome assembly GCF_902459465.1 of Asterias rubens. NCBI lineage: Eukaryota > Metazoa > Echinodermata > Asteroidea > Forcipulatida > Asteriidae > Asterias > Asterias rubens. The sequence continues at coordinate 5,906,433 of NC_047083.1, read as the reverse complement.
CGGGCAGGGAAAAGGGAAGAGCGGCCATCTTGTTGTTCTAATAGTCAACTCTGGTAATCGCGTTTTGACGGTGCAAATCGACCAAGTTGGGCATCCTGAACAACTTTCCTGTGTGGAGGCATGCAAAAATCGCAAATCCTTGGGAATGACAGCATTTTGGTGCAAAAGTGCCGTCATCATTTGACCAAAAATCGTCGATTACTGGCAAAATATAACAGTGGTGGAGTTCAAATTTGCACCGGCACACTTGAGTGGGGTATCCGCAAGAAGTAATCACGCAAATACGGCTTTTCGGGGTGGCTCGAAAACCAAAAAGTTTATTCCCCGGGCCGGGACAAGGGAAGAGCGGCCATCTTGTTTTTCTAATAGTCAACTCTGGAAATCGCGTTTTGACGGTGCCAATCGACCAAGTTGAGCATCCTGTTCAATTTTTCTTTGTGGAGGCATGCAAAATTCGCAAATCCTTGGGAATGACAGGTTTTTGGTGCAAAAGTGCCGTCATCATTTGACCAAAAATCGTCGATTACTTGCAAAATATAACAGTGGCGGAGTTCAAATTTGCACCGACACACTCGGGTGGGGTATCCGCAAGAAGTAATCACGCAAATTCGGCTTTTCGGGGTGGCTCGAAAGCTAAAAAGTTTATTCCCCGGGCAGGGAAAAGGGAAGAGCGGCACTCTTAATTTTTCTAATAGTCAACTCTGGAAATCGCGTTGAACAACTTTTCTGTGTGGAGGCATGCAAAATTCGCAAATCCTTTGGAATGACAGCTTTTTGGTGCAAAAGTGCCGTGACGGTCATAATTTGAACAAAAATCGTCGATTACCGCACAAATATAACAGTGGTGGAGTTCAAATTTGTACCGGCACACTCGGGTGGGGTATCCGCAAGAAGTAATCACGCTATTTCGGCTTTTCGGGGTGGCTTGAAAATTAAAAAGTTTATTCCCCGGGCAGGGAAAACGGAAGAGCGGCCATCTTGTTTTTCTAATAGTCAACTCTGGAAATCGCGTTTTGACGGTGCAAATCGACCAAGTTGAGCATCCTGAACAACTTTCCTGTTTGGAGGCATGCACAATTCGCAAAACCTTGGGAATAACAACTTTTTGGTGCAAAAGTGACGTCATGGTTTGACCAAAAATCGTCAATTACCGTCAAAATATAACAGTGGCGGAGTAGAAATTTGCACCGGCACACTCGGTTTGGGTATCCGCAAGAAGTAATCACGGTAATTCGGCTTTTCGGGGTGGGTCGAAAATTAAAAAGTTTATTCCCCGGGCAGGGAAAAGGGAAGAGCGGCCATCTTGTTTTTCTAATAGTCAACTCTGGAAATCGCATTTTGACGGTGCAAATCGACCAAGTTGAGCATCCAGAGCAACTTTCCTGTGTGGAGGCATGCACAATTCGCAAAACCTTGGGAATAACAACTTTTTGGTGCAAAAGTGACGTCATAATTTGACCAAAAATCGTTGATTACCGCCAAAATACAACCGTAGTGGAGTTCAAATTTGCACCGGCCCACTCGGGTGGGGCATCCGCAAGAAGTAATAACTTTAATTTGGCCTTTTGGGGTGGCTCGAATATTAAAAAGTTTATTCCCCGGGCAGGGAAAAGGGGAGAGGGGCCATCTTGTTTTTCTAATAGTCAACTCTGGTAATCGCGTTTTGACGGTGCAAATCGACCAAGTTGAGCATCCTGAACAACTTTCCCGTGTTGAGGCATGCAGAATTCGCAAAACCTTTGGAATGACAGCTTTTTGCTGCAAAAGTGACGTCAAAATTTGACAAAAAATCGTCGATTACCGCCAAAATATAACAGTGGTGGAGTTCAAATTTGCATCGGTACACTCGGGTGGGGTATCCGCAAGAAGTAATCACGCTAATTCGGCCTTTGGGGGTGGTTCGACAATTAAAAAGTTTATTCCCCGGGCAGGGAAAAGGGAAGAGCGGCACTCTTAATTTTTCTAATAGTCAACTCTGGAAATCGCGTTGAACAACTTTTCTGTGTGGAGGCATGCAAAATTCGCAAATCCTTTGGAATGACAGCTTTTTGGTGCAAAAGTGCCGTGACGGTCATAATTTGAACAAAAATCGTCGATTACCGCACAAATATAACAGTGGTGGAGTTCAAATTTGTACCGGCACACTCGGGTGGGGTATCCGCAAGAAGTAATCACGCTATTTCGGCTTTTCGGGGTGGCTTGAAAATTAAAAAGTTTATTCCCCGGGCAGGGAAAACGGAAGAGCGGCCATCTTGTTTTTCTAATAGTCAACTCTGGAAATCGCGTTTTGACGGTGCAAATCGACCAAGTTGAGCATCCTGAACAACTTTCCTGTTTGGAGGCATGCACAATTCGCAAAACCTTGGGAATAACAACTTTTTGGTGCAAAAGTGACGTCATGGTTTGACCAAAAATCGTCAATTACCGTCAAAATATAACAGTGGCGGAGTAGAAATTTGCACCGGCACACTCGGTTTGGGTATCCGCAAGAAGTAATCACGGTAATTCGGCTTTTCGGGGTGGGTCGAAAATTAAAAGTTTATTCCCCGGGCAGGGAAAAGGGAAGAGCGGCCATCTTGTTTTTCTAATAGTCAACTCTGGAAATCGCATTTTGACGGTGCAAATCGACCAAGTTGAGCATCCAGAGCAACTTTCCTGTGTGGAGGCATGCACAATTCGCAAAACCTTGGGAATAACAACTTTTTGGTGCAAAAGTGACGTCATAATTTGACCAAAAATCGTTGATTACCGCCAAAATACAACCGTAGTGGAGTTCAAATTTGCACCGGCCCACTCGGGTGGGGCATCCGCAAGAAGTAATAACTTTAATTTGGCCTTTTGGGGTGGCTCGAATATTAAAAAGTTTATTCCCCGGGCAGGGAAAAGGGGAGAGGGGCCATCTTGTTTTTCTAATAGTCAACTCTGGTAATCGCGTTTTGACGGTGCAAATCGACCAAGTTGAGCATCCTGAACAACTTTCCCGTGTTGAGGCATGCAGAATTCGCAAAACCTTTGGAATGACAGCTTTTTGCTGCAAAAGTGACGTCAAAATTTGACAAAAAATCGTCGATTACCGCCAAAATATAACAGTGGTGGAGTTCAAATTTGCATCGGTACACTCGGGTGGGGTATCCGCAAGAAGTAATCACGCTAATTCGGCCTTTGGGGGTGGTTCGACAATTAAAAAGTTTATTCCCCGGGCAGGGAAAAGGGAAGAGCGGCACTCTTAATTTTTCTAATAGTCAACTCTGGAAATCGCGTTGAACAACTTTTCTGTGTGGAGGCATGCAGAATTCGCAAATCCTTTGGAATGACAGCTTTTTGGTGCAAAATTGCCGTGACGGTCATAATTTGAACAAAAATCGTCGATTACCGCACAAATATAACAGTGGTGGAGTTCAAATTTGTACCGGCACACTCGGGTGGGGTATCCGCAAGAAGTAATCACGCTATTTCGGCTTTTCGGGGTGGCTTGAAAATTAAAAAGTTTATTCCCCGGGCAGGGAAAACGGAAGAGCGGCCATCTTGTTTTTCTAATAGTCAACTCTGGAAATCGCGTTTTGACGGTGCAAATCGACCAAGTTGAGCATCCTGAACAACTTTCCTGTTTGGAGGCATGCACAATTCGCAAAACCTTGGGAATAACAACTTTTTGGTGCAAAAGTGACGTCATGGTTTGACCAAAAATCGTCAATTACCGTCAAAATATAACAGTGGCGGAGTAGAAATTTGCACCGGCACACTCGGTTTGGGTATCCGCAAGAAGTAATCACGGTAATTCGGCTTTTCGGGGTGGGTCGAAAATTAAAAAGTTTATTCCCCGGGCAGGGAAAAGGGAAGAGCGGCCATCTTGTTTTTCTAATAATCAACTCTGGAAATCGCATTTTGACGGTGCAAATCGACCAAGTTGAGCATCCAGAGCAACTTTCCTGTGTGGAGGCATGCACAATTCGCAAAACCTTGGGAATAACAACTTTTTGGTGCAAAAGTGACGTCATAATTTGACCAAAAATCGTTGATTACCGCCAAAATACAACCGTAGTGGAGTTCAAATTTGCACCGGCCCACTCGGGTGGGGCATCCGCAAGAAGTAATAACTTTAATTTGGCCTTTTGGGGTGGCTCGAATATTAAAAAGTTTATTCCCCGGGCAGGGAAAAGGGGAGAGGGGCCATCTTGTTTTTCTAATAGTCAACTCTGGTAATCGCGTTTTGACGGTGCAAATCGACCAAGTTGAGCATCCAGAGCAACTTTCCTGTGTGGAGGCATGCACAATTCGCAAAACCTTGGGAATAACAACTTTTTGGTGCAAAAGTGACGTCATAATTTGACCAAAAATCGTTGATTACCGCCAAAATACAACCGTAGTGGAGTTCAAATTTGCACCGGCCCACTCGGGTGGGGCATCCGCAAGAAGTAATAACTTTAATTTGGCCTTTTGGGGTGGCTCGAATATTAAAAAGTTTATTCCCCGGGCAGGGAAAAGGGGAGAGGGGCCATCTTGTTTTTCTAATAGTCAACTCTGGTAATCGCGTTTTGACGGTGCAAATCGACCAAGTTGAGCATCCTGAACAACTTTCCCGTGTTGAGGCATGCAGAATTCGCAAAACCTTTGGAATGACAGCTTTTTGCTGCAAAAGTGACGTCAAAATTTGACAAAAAATCGTCGATTACCGCCAAAATATAACAGTGGTGGAGTTCAAATTTGCATCGGTACACTCGGGTGGGGTATCCGCAAGAAGTAATCACGCTAATTCGGCCTTTGGGGGTGGTTCGACAATTAAAAAGTTTATTCCCCGGGAAGGGAAAAGAGAAGAGCGGCCATCTTGTTTTTCTAATAGTTAACTCTGGAACTCGCGTTTTGACGGTGCAAATCGACCATCTTGGGCATCCTGAACAACTTTTCTGTGTGGAGGCATCCAAAATTCGCAACACCTTGGGATTTACAACTTTTTGGTGCAAAAGTGACGTCAACATTTGAAAAAAAAATCGTAGGTTTCCCGCCAAAATATAACAGTGGTGGAGTTCAAATTTGCATCGGTATACTCGGGTGGGGTATCCGCAAGAAGTAATCACGCTGATTCGGCTTTTCGGGGTGGCATTTAAAAGTTTATTCCCGGGCAGGGAAAAGGGAAGAGCGGCCATCTTGTTGTTCTAATAGTCAACTCTGGTAATCGCGTTATGACGGTGCAAATCGACCAAGTTGGGCATCCTGAACAACTTTCCTGTGTGGAGGCATGCAGAATTCGCAAAACCTTGGGAATCACAGCTTTTTGGTGCAAAACTGACGTCATAATTTGACCAAAAATAGTCGCTCACTGCCAAAATATAACAGTGGTGGAGTTCAAATTTGCACCGGCACACTCGGGTGGGGTATCCTGATTCGGCTTTTCGGGGTGGCTCGAAATTAAAAAGTTTACTCCCCGGGCAGGGAAAATGGAAGAGCGGCCATCTTGTTTTTCTAATAGTCAACTCTGGAACTCGCGTTGGGGTATCCGCAAGAAGTGATGACGCTGATTTGGCTTTTCGGGGTGGCTCGAAAATTAAAAAGTTTATTCCCCGGGAAGGGAAAAGGGAAGAGCGGCCATCTTGTTTTTCTAATAGTCAACTCTGGTAATCGCGTTTTGACGGTGCAAATCGACCAAGTTGAGCATCCTGAACAACTTTCCTGTGTAGAGGCATGTGCAAAATTCGCAAAACCTTGGGAATAACAACTTTTTGGTGCAAAAGTGACGTCACAATTTGACAAAAAATCGTCGATTACCGCCAAAATATAACAGTGGTGGAGTTCAAATTTGCATCGGTACACTTGGGTGGGGTTCGCAAGAAGTAATCACGCTGATTCGGCTTTTCGGGGTGGCATTTAAAAGTTTATTCCCCGGGCAGGGAAAATGGAAGAGCGGCCATCTTGTTGTTCTAATAGTCAACTCTGGTAATCGCGTTTTGACGGTGTAAATCGACCAAGTTGGGCATCCTGAACAACTTTCCTGTGTGGAGGCATGCAAAATTCGCAAAACCTTGGGAATGACAGCTTTTTGGTGCAAAACTGACGTCATAATTTGACAAAAATAGTCGATCACCGCCAAAATATAACAGTGGTGGAGTTCAAATGTGCACCGGCACTCTCGGGTGGGGTATCCAGATTCGGCTTTTTGGGGTGGCTCGAAAATTAAAAAGTTTATTCCCCGGGAAGCGAAAAGGGAAGAGCGGCCATCTTGTTTTTTTCTAATAGTCAACTCTGGTAATCGCGTTTTGACGGTGCAAATCGACCAAGTTGAGCATCCTGAACAACTTTCCTGTGTAGAGGCATGCAAAATTCGCAAAACCTTGGGAATAACAACTTTTTGGTGCAAAAGTGACGTCATAATTTGACCAAAAATCGTCGATTACCGCCAAAATATAACGGTGGCGGAGTTCAAATTTGCACCGGCCCACTCGGGTGGGGTATCCGCAAGAAGTATACACGCTAATTCGGCCTTTCGGGGTGGTTAGACAATTAAAAAGTTTATTCCCCGGGAAGGGAAAAGGGAAGAGCGGCCATCTTGTTTTTCTAATAGTCAACTCTGGCACTCGCGTTTTGACGGTGCAAATCGACCATCTTGGGCATCCTGAACAACTTTCCTGTGTGGAGGCATGCAAAATTCGCAAAACCTTGGGAATTACAACTTTTTGCACCGGCACAATCGGGTGGGGTATCCGCAAGAAGTAATCACATTAATTCGGCTTTTTGGGGTGGCTCGAAAATAAAAAAGTTTATTCCCCGGGCAGGGAAAAGGGAAGAGCGGCCATCTTGTTTTTCTAACAGTCAACTCTGAGAATCGCGTTTTGACGGTGCAAATCGACCAAGTTGAGCATCCTGAACAACTTTTCTGTGTGGAGGCTTGCAAACTTCGCAAAACCTAGGGAATTACAGCTTTTTGGTGCAAAAGTGACGTCATAATTTGACAAAAAATCGTCGATTACCGCCAAAATATAACAGTGGCGGTGTTCAAATTTGCACCGGCACAATCGGGTGGGGTATCCGCAAGAAGTAATGACACAACATGGCTTACAATATCACTTATATGCAGACGACACCCAATTATACACCTCATTCAGCCCCACTACCACAGGTGATAGCTCCAAGATGCTTGAGTCACTCGCCAACTGCCTGACCGATATCCAGAACTGGATGTCGGCCAATTTCCTCAAGTTCAATCCTGACAAAACCACATTTCTTGTCATATCGTCTCCCCAGCTCAAAAACAAAATACACATTCAAGACTTGCAGGTTGACGATGCTATTGTCCCACCCAGCTCTGATACCCGCAATCTTGGAGTGTCATTTGATCAATTCATGACTCTTGAGAAACATGTATCTAACACCTGCCAGGTGTCCTATATGCACATTAGAAGGATTGCAGCAATCCGGCGCCTGCTTACAACGAATGCAGCAGAGCAGCTGATACATGCCTTCATTACCACCAGACTCGACTTCTGCAACAGTCTCCTTGCTGGACTGCCTCAAAATACACTGCGTCGATTACAATCAGTCCAAAATGCCGCTGCAAAATTACTTACAGGTACAAAAATGTCTTGTCATATCTCACCCATCCTACACAATCTTCACTGTCTTCCAATTAGTTTCAGAATTCAGTACAAAATCAACCTCCTGACATTCAAAACACTTCATGGTTCAGCCCCTCCCTACCTTCAGAGCATGCTTCAGCACCGGCATGCCAGGCCAGGTCTGAGGTCATCAGGCAGCATGCTTCTTGTTCCCCGGACTCGCCTTGCCTCTTATGGTGACAGGGCCTTCTCTAATCTTGCCCCCCGCCTCTGGAACTCTCTGCCTCAAAGTCTAAGAGATACACATGACATTTCTCACTTCCAAAACTCCCTTAAAACACATCTTTTCAGACTGGCATTTGAACACATCTGAGATTTTCTTTTATTGACCTGGACCGGCGCCTTTGAATGTTTTTACAGAGTTAGTGCGCCTTACAAATGCTGTGTTTATTATTTATTATTATTATTATTATTATTATTATTATCCAATAACTACTATAAAAACTAAGCTAATTAGTAAACTATTCTATATCGTAAGGTTTGCGGTTACACCATGTGATGACCTGTAGATGAGTTGGGGTGGTTCTGAAAAAACCCGTTTGTTTCAGCTTTCTTCAGAAGACTATCAGAGCATACTGATATGATCGAAACATCGAGTTGAAACATAATGGTTCTTTTCAGAACCATCCCAACTCATAATTAGAGATTATCATTACATGGTATAACCTCAAACCTAGCCTGAACATTCAAGGCTCGCGAACAACTCCAGAGAGTGGCATCTAGCGTCTAGGTCAATCCCCATCCATCTTCACCATTTACCAATATTGGGTGCGTTCGATTAGCTTCCCTGGGTCTACCCCACGTTGCTCACTCGGGTGAGCCCCTGACAAGAGCTAAACGAACGATCACTCACCAGTCTCGTAGTGACTTCATGCACCTGGGACCAGCCGCAAGTGACCCACTCCACAAGCGGGTGCTGACCCGGGTGATGAGGCCCTGGAATGACGTCGTTAGAACGCACCGAGGGCAGACCGGGTCGACCCAGGGAAGCTAAACGAACGCACCCACTAACGACGACCGCAGCTGCCAAATGTCACCTCGGACCAATGACCACATAATATTGAAAGCTTACGTCACTGCACGTTTACTCATGGCATGTATCCAATGAAATCACTGGTTCTGAAAAGAAAGTACCTGTCTTTATCCTTGCGGATACCAGTCTACCGCAAACCTTACTATATCGTATTTCCACCGTGCACATTTGCAAATCATACTTTAAGGCTCTGGACACTATTGGTAAAAACTCAAAATAATGGAGAGCTGTTGATAGTATAAAACATTGTGAGCAACGGCTCCCTCTGAAGTAATGTTGTTTTCGAGAAAGAAGTAATTTTCCACGAATTTGATTTCGAGACCTCAGAATAAGATTTTGAGGTCTCGAAGCATTCTCTCGCAACTTCGACGAACAATTGAGTGCAATTAATGTTCACAGGTTTGTTATTTTGTACAAATGTTGAGATACACAAAGTGAGAAGGCTGGTCTTTAACAATTACCAAAAGTGTCCAGTATCTTTAAACTGTGCTACTAAACTAAACTCTGCTGTTGCGAGTAGCTGAGCCAGTTGATGATGCAACACCAAGACTATAACTCCTTGGCCTGATAGACATCTCACCACGGAAAGCCTCCATCCATAACATTCGTACCCGCGGGTTACACGTGAAAGATAAAAATATCAGCAGGCCTTGACAGGAATTCAGAACGATGAAGATATACCATAAGACGTTTACGTTACTTATGGCTGCAGCGAAACCAAAGATCCACGTGAAACCCAGTAATGTAGAGATCTATCATAGAAAGAGAGGAGTATTCAAAATTGTCATCATGGACTAGCGGTTTATAACAATGTGTTGGTTTACCTGCATGTGTTCTTATGCCCTTGGTGACCCTTGCCTTTTTCGTTGTGAGTCTTACAAGCAGTGTTAGTCTGTCAATAGGTTATGGAACAAAAGCCATGGCTTCACCCAATTCTAAGTTTTGCACTTCTGACTTATTAATAATGTTAGCTGCTGTTTAAAACGTCCACTGTTAATATAGGTTTTATCGGTCAGTTTAGGAAAATGAGCAGCCAATTTAACCACCAAGCTATTCTATTTCGCGCGAAATCGAATGCTACTCAAAAGGGTCTTTCGATTTTGTTTGGGATTAGTCAAAATGTAATGTTGCGTCATTCGATTTAACAAAATAATCATTCAATTTAACAATTCATCAAAGCAGCATTCAAATTCGCAGACGCTTCTTCAGGCGTGTGTGTCACGAAAAAGAATGACGATAAGCTAAATTGAGCATAGTGCTAAAGGAATTTGACTCGACTCAAAACGAAATTGAATGGCCGAATTCTGAATTTGAAACGCAGTAACAACTGGAGAGGCAAAACAGCCTTAATTCGAACGCATGAACATGACATTGGCTGCTCATTTGCCGAATTTGACCGAGAAAACCTATATTATGAAACACAATGTATTATATTATGTGAGGGCATTACCGAAATAAATATTTATTGAATTGAAAGTGGTAAAATGAATTGAATGTGTTAGGCGCGCCTGTCAACAAAATCTAACAACTTGCAATCATCCCAATTATTTTTGTCGTAATCGAGAAAGTAACCATATAAGCATCTGTCCGCCCATTGGTTAAATGGGTACCTGTGAGGGCTTTTGTGATGGTTTTTGTGGATGAGTAGCTTGGAGCGCGGTTACACGCAGCACCGGTTGTATACTCCCAAAGGGAGCTGAGAAGGTTTACGAAATTAAATAATGGCCCAGTGACCAGGGGTAATAATGTTGGAAGCGCTGTGATGAAGCGCTATATAAAAGTTGATTATTAAAGAACCTGTTTTTGAATCATGGTTGGTACTCACTTTAATATACACAAGAAGTTCTTGTCCCAGTCGCTTGGCTTTACTGATATCCTTTTTGATACATTTGGTATCCCTCTTCGTGCTTCTAATTCCACATACTGTCAAAACAAATAGGATGAAGTTGAAGATCAAGACAATGCCCAATGGTGCACCAAATACGATGAAGCTGGACGGGCCATTACCGATCCAACAGACTTTGCTGTCACCATACCACACTGGTAGGTCACTACAATCACACAGGTCTATCACGAGACACGGTACCACTATCAGGAGCCCACCGCCCCACGAGAACCAACAGTAGGTCCGAACAGTTGGTCTGCCACCGGTGATCTTACGGTTACTGCATGCGAAGGTTCTGTTTAGATCGTATGCGAGGACAGCAGTCCAGAAGATTGTGACCAACCAAAAGTAGTGTCCCATAAATGCTATAATAGTACAGCCACCCGGATTGGATGTTGCAGATCCGGCGAGAAGAAGCAGAAGTTGACCCATGAAGAGAGAAGCTATCATATTCATAATGCAGCAGGTAGCGTGTGTTCGCAGACCCTCGAATACGAAATAAGTTAGAAAAGTCAGCGCAGCTGCAACCAGAGAGATGATGGTACCAACAAGACTCACTACTGACTGTGACTCGGAGTAATCAAAGAATTCCGCTTGGAAACTCGTGTTGCGAGACCCATTATTCTCAAGAAAGGAGCATAACTCTATTTCATCTTCCTGGTCGGCATATTCCCATTTTGAAAACACTTGACCAGTTGGGATATACACGATGGTCGCGTTCGAGTCTTTTCTGAACAGAAACAGAGTCCTGTTGAGACGAATCAACGGACATCGAAACAAAATATCTTCGCAAACTTCAACCCCAGTTAACCGTTTGGAATTCGGTCCGGTCATATTATCATAAGTAACCCAAAGCCTAGTTTCACTTAGTGGGTATGAAGACTTTCCTGAGATCAAAGTAACCCAGGAAACATTTTCCCGCTGTGAGGTGGTGTAATCTCCGGTTGTCAGAGGCCGCCATTTGCAATCGTGTTCACTTGGTGGATATACAATCATCGACCATGATCCAGCGTAAGGACACGTGGAGTTTATGTATGCATGGTACTCTAATGCGTGCTGCAAATGCTCCCAAATTGTTTGGTAAATTGAGGAACTTAAAAAAAGACTGTAGCTGTAGGTGCATAGTCGGTTACTCTCTTGTTGTAGATTGTCTTCAGGTTCTAGGTCAGACTTCTTTGTATTTACACCAAGCACACTCCTGATGCATATAGCAGCGGTTTCCGGATCCAGATAGCAATTGTCTTGTGTTTCATTTGCTTTCATCATTTGCGAAATAGTTACGACACCTACATTGGCATTTGTCGACCTTGCCTGCTTCTTCTTTAAACACCTGTTATGATCCAAGACGAACCCTCTTTGACAAAACAATCGTCGACACTTTGACATGAAAGGATCAAAGACATTTCCTGTCTTGCATGTGACTTCCTCATCGACAACAACGAGCTCTCGACGAACTATTTTCACGTGGTTGCTGCTTTTAAAGTCTAATAGAATCGAGATTGGAGGCACCGTCAGATGTGTTCGTTGCAGTAACCCTCGGTTAAAGTACTTTAAATGGGTGGAAACTGTACCTTTTAAGTGTTCGCAGTGCTCAGTGTCCGGTAACATGCTGGAGTTCGTGGAAAGTTGACACATCATACATTGTGGATTCCTGTACAGTGTCGACTCATTAAGGTGGATTGCAGTGTAAGACTTACACTCACCAGTCAAAGTATGCCCGGCTGGACAACTGCTGATGACGTCAAGAAAGCATTGTCGTATTGGTGGCATACTCTTTATGTTGTGGTTTAAATGGCCTACATTAATATCCGTACTGCAGTTGGAATTCTTCATAATATAATCGAGATTTCTCGTTAGGTTTTGTGGGAGTTCCTCCTTACATTGGACGTCAACAGGCCACGCAACAATCTCAGACATGGTAACGTTGTTGCAGATTGCGCAGTAGATGTTCCTGTAGGTCAACCCATTGGCCAAACTTGTCACGTGGGCGATGGAGAAAAAAGATGATTGGCTGAAATCCGCACATGCCTTGCCGATATATGTATTAGCGTATTCATCGCTGCATGCGGTAACCAGAAAGTAACCCCAGTGTTGACCTTTGACCTCTGCGCAGCTGAAGTGCTTCAACTGTTATAAATAAAGTGAAAAGTGATCTTAGTGAAGAGGTAAATGCAAAAGTGAATAAGGGGGACAGGGACCTCAAATTCTACTACAAAAGTTTTCTTTTGAGAAGTTGTTAGACTAAAGGTTTGAGCGAGCTCACGCGCTGTGGTATTTTTGTTGTGGACGGCGTGAAGTAGGGAGACTATGCCAAGTTGTCCGACTCTAACTGACATCTACCCCTTCTAATAAGGAGACTATGCCAAGTTGTCCGACTCTAACTGACATCTACCCCTTCTAATAAGGAGACTATGCCAAGTTGTCCGACTCTAACTGACATCTACCCCTTCTAATAAGGAGACTATTCCAAGTTGTCCGACTCTAACTGACATCTACCCCTTCTAATAAGGAGACTATGCCAAGTTGTCCGACTCTAACTGACATCTACCCCTTCTAATAAGGAGACTATGCCAAGTTGTCCGACTCTAACTGACATCTACCCCTTCTAATAAGGAGACTATGCCAAGTTGTCCGACTCTAACTGACATCTACCCCTTCTAATAAGGAGACTATGCCAAGTTGTCCGACTCTAACTGACATCTACCCCTTCTAATAAGGAGACTATGCCAAGTTGTCCGACTCTAACTGACATCTACCCCTTCTAATAAGGAGACTATGCCAAGTTGTCCGACTCTAACTGACATCTACCCCTTCTAATAAGGAGACTATGCCAAGTTGTCCGACTCTAACTGACATCTACCCCTTCTAATAAGGAGACTATGCCAAGTTGTCCGACTCTAACTGACATCTACCCCTTCTAATAAGGAGACTATGCCAAGTTGTCCGACTCTAACTGACATCTACCCCTTCTAATAAGGAGACTATGCCAAGTTGTCCGACTCTAACTGACATCTACCCCTTCTAATAAGGAGACTATGCCAAGTTGTCCGACTCTAACTGACATCTACCCCTTCTAATAAGGAGACTATTCCAAGTTGTCCGACTCTAACTGACATCTACCCATTCTAATAAGGAGACTATGCCAAGTTGTCCGACTCTAACTGACATCTACCCCTTCTAATAAGGAGACTATGCCAAGTTGTCCGACTCTAACTGACATCTACCCCTTCTAATAAGGAGACTATGCCAAGTTGTCCGACTCTAACTGACATCTACCCCTTCTAATAAGGAGACTATGCCAAGTTGTCCGACTCTAATGACATCTACCCCTTCTAATAAGGAGACTATGCCAAGTTGTCCGACTCTAACTGACATCTACCCCTTCTAATAAGGAGACTATGCCAAGTTGTCCGACTCGAACTGACATCTACCCCTTCTAATAAGGAGACTATGCCAAGTTCTAATCAACAATTTGAGGGTGAAAATAAAGGAACTCGCAGCTTCTTCGGGATATTTTTATGCAGCAAAATCATTACAATGAGAGCAATGTAAAACCGCACTTTCCTTGCACAAGCACATGGCATCGTGTGAACATTCTCGTTGAATTTCCTAGTTGGTGAACTGTGTTTTACCCCGTACTTGCTTTGTTCAGCCCTGGGTAAGTTCTCATGATACAAACTCCAGAATTTTCATCAGTGATTTCGAGGGAAAAAAAGCCTCGATTGAACAAACAAATACAACAATAATCATGTCTTTTTAAGGCGGGGTGATAAGCAGTGGGCCGTGTTCGTTGATGTGCAATACCCATGGTCACGTGACGTTCGTAGCGCAATCGGTCTATTGTATTCAATGAAATTTGACAGATTTAATTTTTTTTTTTTTTTTTTTTTAAATCTTTGGACATAATTTTTTGTTGGCAGGGGCCGTCCAGGGTAAGGCAACAGTTATAAAAACTGGCATCAAAGCGATGTGCCCTCCCAGACCCCTCCAACAAAAAACATACATGTTTGTAAAAACATAGGAAAATAACAAAGCATGAATAAAACGTACACGCTCTAATGATGATGAAATATTATTTGATGAGAAATAAATAAAACTAATTTCCCGTTTTGGGTTGATCACTAATATTGAGCGTTTTATTTGTCGAGGTCTCGCAAAATGTGTAATCGGTTCTTCACCATTTTCCCGTGACCCAGATGGCCGATCGATCTCAAACTTGTACAGATTTGTCAGTGTATGCATATGGTGTGTTACCTAAAGTGCTCACACTGCCAGCAACTGTTGTGTTAGCAAATAAATAAATAAAAACAATTATGTAATTCTTCAATTCAATTTAATTGAAATTAATGTTCCTTTAAATATCACTATGCACACATTGTACTTTTCAATGGCTTCTCCGTTGCAGATATTCAGTGGCCACGGGCCCTATTTCATAGAGCTGCTTAGCGGCCGATTTTGTGCCTGCTGTGCCTTTTCTATTTAATATCGCTGCTAACCGTAATCACACGAAAAGGCATTCTAACCTACCAGGGCCCAAGTTCATAAAGCTGCTTAGCAGACAAAAATTGCTTAACATGAAATTAATTCCTTGATAAACACAGAATTACCAACCAATATTAATGTCCATTTGTTGCATATTGCTTGTTAATGGTATTCAGCTGTTGTTTGCTTATCCTGAAAGTTACGTGAAAATTTGGTTGGTAATTCTGTTTTTATCAAGGAAGACATTTCATGCTAAGCAAATTGTTGTGCTTAGCAGCTCTATGAAATTGGGCCCTGTGCGTACTGCACGAAAATAAATGACGTCACAATACAAATCCATAGTGAACGCGCAATGTGGGCACCTTCTTTTTCTGCTTACCTGTGGAAATACGTACGCTTGCACCTTAGCCGAATTTTTGGCTACAGTAAGCACGGAAATGTGCTTACCGTTAAGCACCGCTATGAAATTGTGCCGAGTTCTGCGAATCACTAAAATGTTTAGATGTTTGCAACATTTAACAATTACCTTTAAATTCCATGTTGAACTATTGGTTGATGTGCCTTTTTCATTCATCACTCTGCATACTTCAGTATAGTCGTTACAACAGTCGTCGAAGAAGGCACAATCTCTGTCGCACTGGCACAGTACTGGTTCAGTGTCATTACCAGCCTTAAAATGACACCCACGGTAGCGACACGAATGAAGACTAGTACACAGTCCTGGTAATGTCGAGCCATCTGTTTACAATGAATGAAAACAAAAGCTTGAAGGAAAATGGCATACTGATGGGGTTCAAATTAGCAATTGTTTAGTCGTGACAATAATAACCAAATCTTGATTTGCTTTTTGTTTTATAATAATATGGGATTTTAAAAGCGTTTGAGTGCAATGATCTCCTGTTTATATATAATTTAGTTTTTATAAGTTAGATGCCACTGTTTATACTTTTGTATAAACCTTGGCAGCCTCTGTCTGAGTTGTAATCATTGTATATGTCTAAATAAAAAATAAAAAATAATACAGAAACAGGGTAGGCTTTGTTCCATGATCGATTGCACGCTATCGCGGTTTTACCTGAACTTCAACCGCTGTATGCAAATTGTATGCTAACTAAAGGTTTATGTACTTGTTGACAACGTCGCCATATTAACATTAAACCTACATAAAATGACAGTAGAAAGCTGTCCGTAAAATATTACTTGCTGGGGCTGTAGTTTTTGAGAAATGGGTAATGTGTACAATTTTTTAATAACAATGTCACGAGAAAACAAAAAACAAAAAACAAATCTACCATCAATTTTGTTCCAAACCGTGCAGGAATAAAAACACATCAACAAAAGTAAGTCCCCCTGAACAATTCGTCATAACTTCGTGCGGTAAAACATTTTACCAATACCACTAATTAAGAAATAATTCTATGACAGGTTTCCTAAATGTTGAAAAATGAAAGGTTTCCATGTTTAATCTGCATCGGCGATAACAAATATTTCACATTTTATTGAAGTGGAACACTGAGGGCGCAATTTGGTTCTCTACATTAACAATGCTTTTAAATGCAAGCCTTCGCCCCTTTGGAACAGCAACAGCATAATTATTTGTAATGCCATTCGCGAACCATATGGGTTGTAGACTTGTGGACAAGTCGTTAAATCGGCCCCACGTGCTGAGATAGTGCTCCCCCGACAACACTGCTCTCGCGCGAACTCACTGCTCTCGCGCGAACTGATGGCTCCCCGATTTTGACTCCTCATTAACGACTTGTACAAGTTGTCAGCAGTACGTATTCATGTATTCATGTATTCAAGTACGAACGCGGTATACCTTCACTGTTGCCGCGGAGACAATCGTGCAGACGAGTCCATTTTTATAAGAGGGTAGTAATAGTTTCTAATACTGTAAAGCTTGAACCGGAGGGCATCTGTGAATCTTTTTTATTTTGATTTAACTGCTTTATTAGTTGATTAGGGCCTAACTTTACAAAGTCATCTTCAAATGCATTACTATTTATCTGTTTAATATCCGTGAGCTGCCTCATGCAAATAAATAATGCCCACGGTCAATGGTAATGGTCCAATGCAATCCTTTAACCCGATGTGTTCTGCTCGGACTGTGTACACTGGACAAGTTGCAACATAAAATAATAGTTTGTATTAATACTACCAGTCCCAAAATTCATTATTTGTTTACTGACAAATGTTTTTTTATTTTAAGTTTTCATCTAAAAAGTGATTTTGAAAATCATGGTCGACATGTGGAAGTTTGATATGTGAGTCTTGTGGACAAGTTTCACAGGGCAGTCGTGTGCGGATCGCAGGGATTCCGGAAAATTTCAGTAACTCTTTTCAGATGTCGATGTATTTTAAAGGTATTATAGCTAATCATCGACATACACTCTACTTGCCCAAGATATTGCAAGACAAGGTTTCATATAGCAGCTGTACTTTTGTTTTGTTTTAAGCAACTGTAACCACGAAAAATACTTCTCACTTCCAAGCAATCATAACAATTAATATAAGGCTCAAATAGGGTAAAGACACCGTGAAATGCAAAAAAGGAACAGTGACTCAAATTGTAGTTTGCCTCAAACAAAAAACAAGAAACAAATTTATTGATAAATCGATCAACAAATGCAAACCAGTGGTTGAAATAAATTAAATTGAGCAATAAACAATGAAAATACCTTCAGACTAATGGATATTGATGGTAGAAACTGTAAATAAAGAAAATGTGGAGTGTTTCCCTTGCACTTCCAGGTTGCTATATAAACATAGTGAGTAGTTGACTTTTGCAAAACCTGTTCATTACAAAACACTTTAAACAATTTACAAACTAGGCGAGTGCTAGAAGGGTTACAGCTCGATGGCCGAAGGTTCAATAGTCTGAATGTTCGATAGTCCAAATTGACAATAAGGTCCGATAGTCCGAATTGACAATAAGTCCGATAGTCCGAATTGACAATAAGGTTTGATTCGGACTATCGGACCTTATTTGGACCAGTGAACCTTCAGATCAATGAACCTTCGGACTATCGTATCAAATGTACGGGTTAATGAAACCTACTTCATTTTGGGACTAATGAACCCCCTGTTATGGGAAATTTGTGCGTTCGGACAATCAAACCTTCGGACTAACGGACCTTCGGGTGGACACCGCTAGAAGACCGTACAGAAATGTAAACAGTGGTGGATATGGGAAAACTAACTTGAATGAACATTTTAAATGGGTCTTCTACCTATGTTGCACAACCGCCTAGCCTTTATACATTATCAAACCCTCTCAGTCTGTGCTTTGGATATTTAAGTATTTGGATTGGAAAGAATAAATTTTAACTAAAATGAGCAAAATAATTGTTGGTAATTGCACAGTATAAATGTCATTCTTACATTTGGAACCATTCAGAATGCACCATCCACATCAGTCAAGAACTTTGGTGCATATTTTGATTGAATTGTCTATGACTGATCAAATAGACCTGCTTTCGTTTACACCAAACTCTTTCCAACTTGTGTTAATCTTACGACTTGAGTTGAGTCCCAGCCTTGCAACGTAACATGCAAACCCTAAGATTAACGTTTCGTGAAAACGGCTCCAGCTTTGCAAGTCTGTTCGATTTCATGTGTCACAGATTAGGAAGTATGTATCTGACGATTCATAACATCATGTGATTCGCAGCCATGTTCTTTCTCGGTTAGATTGTTGTAATGGGCTGCTTACAGAAAACCCACATGCATATTTTAAAAGAGACTTCACAGTTTGCAGAACTGGGCTGCTCGTGTTATATTTAGGTTAAATCGCCGTCGTGATGCCATGCTCCTTCTAAGATCGCTTCATTGGTTACCAATTAAACAGAGGATTGCAATTAAGATTATTTTATTTGTATGAACATTTCTTTATAAATCAGGCACCAGAGTAATTTAATGAGTGTCTAGAGTTGTATCAGTTTTTGCGTACACATCTTCACTCCAATGCAGATCCATCTCGGCTAACTTTTCCCATGACTCGCAGTAAGGCAGGAGATCAAACTTTCACAGTTTTTACAGCAGCTTAGGGGTAGGGGTGGAACGAACTTCCTTCTTAAACGAGGAGTGTTTCCCTTGCACTGTCAGGCTGCCATGTGACCCTGTGGAGAAAAGAAAGAAACACACAATGTTGACCTGAACTTATGTTGATTGTGTAATACTATCCGTAGTATGATAGGCTAATACTTATTGCAAGCAAATAAGTTAACGTAAATGTCAGAAAATTGTGTTGTTAAAATCACACATGAAGATACCATTTTTCACGTCAGGTACCTCTCTGTGCAGACGTCTTACGTGAGCATGAATTAAGCCCAAAGTGGTGACGTCACCTAAAAACACAATGTTTTGACCTTCACGTTCACGTGTTTGCTGGCATAACATGCAGCTCATAAAACCTACCTAATACTTACGGGCTAAAGTGAGGTTCGAGGCAACACCATCACAAATAAAGACTCTCATGTAATTTCAAATCTTATTTAAGTTTTAGTGTTTAAATTTTTTAAACATTTTGTTATTATGTTTTATTATTGTTTCTAAAAAAAACAACAATTATGTTTAATTATAAAAACCAACAACAACAAAAACAGTGAATTTGGTACTTTTTGCATTGCTTGAGACTCTACTCTCTAGATACAAAAGTTCCAACAACAATGCAAAACAAGTAACCTTGTGTAGAACTAGAACTTTAGAAGTAGGGGCTCAATTTTAATAACCTGTGTGTGTCGGTGCAACCGCCACTGACGACAGTGCTTTTTGTGGAACCATGGAGGTAGAAACTACCTCCATGGTGGAACCAGTGAGTTATATGAATAATAACACATGTTTTGTTAAGTTTTACTTCAAAACAAAACTTGTTCTTTTAAGTAAGAAGCCCCAAACCAAGTTACCGGTAACTCCATGGAGGTAGATTTTTGCAATATCATTTGTCAACGCAAATTTATTAGTAGTTTAATTAAGAAACTTAACAGCAAGCTCACCTGTTTTGATTTCATGATGCCAACACAGTATGCACCAACCATCACCACTGCCTTGAGCAAGGCTACTGATTTCATCGAATATTCGGCCGGTGCAAATCATTTGTTTACAAAAGTGTCATTGCCTTTCATCAATCAATACACGCTGTGTGCAGTGTGTGGGTGTTGGCATGATGCATATAAATGGCGGCTTCTTCTTCTTTTTCCTTGCGACCTGTCGTCGACGTGAGCAGATCTCTTGCATGTTGCATGCCTTGAGAAAACTGGCTACTTGACAGCTGCTTCTATATCTTGTTCTTCAAGTTTATCAACCAAGTCAGACCAAGTTAAGACGAAGTTATTTATTTAATATGCACGTCAAAGTTCCCGATGAAAATCCGTACTCAAAAGTACAACCATACACACACGACGTCTAGTGTGTAGGCATAATAAATACACGCTGACAGGTTTGTTGATCGTTCATTCATACATGTGACTTCCCGAACCCATCCAATACAGGGTGTACTGTTTGATGGCATATACATGTTGAATATTCATTGATTTAACGACATCGACCAATCAGATGCGTCCGTACGATTTCGGCTGAAGTGCCCATAGGCTGTGCACAAACTGCTGACAACTTGTACAAGTCGTTAATGAGGAGTCAAAATCGGGGAGCCATCAGTTCGCGCGAGAGCAGTGAGTTCGCGCGAGAGCAGTGTTGTCGGGGGAGCACTATCTCAGCACGTGGGGCCGATTTAACGACTTGTCCACAAGTCTATATGGGTTGCTATGTGCAAATTTCATATCGCGACTGTGTGCGCCTACGTATGCGATGTCGTAAAATGATGGCAAATAATGTGTGCAGATGCATACGATGTCGTGAAAATAAAGACCGTTAGCAGACGTACGATGTCGTGAAATTATTCGCAAATAATGATGTGATTATACGAATGATATGTCGGGTAATTATTCTCATATATATTATGAGTGCATACATACATATGAAACCTTTAAAGGGACGTACGTTACAATCTCGCACATAGATTGCTTTCTGTTGAAGCTTTCGATTGAAGATTTGTTTAGTACCTGTGGCCCTTTTTGAAACCACGACTTCGGCTTCAGATTCGGCTCAAGGTCGTTTTATAGTCGGTCGCGCGATGGTCGCGCGATGGAAATCTTGCGCGCAATCCTAAGACTGAGGCCTAAAAACCGTGTCTTTTTATGATCGCGCGTCAAGATTTTTGCGACCAAGCGCGACCGACTATAAGGCCGTGCCCGAAACGACGACTTCGGCTACAGCTACGTCTAGATCAGCGCGTCTACCAGTGTTGAAGAATAGCAGACGCGCGCGATCTAGCCGTAGCTGTAGCCGAAGTCGACGTTTCGGACACGGCCTAACTCGGGCTTCATGCTAGCTTGGCCCCGCGGTTGTTTTAATTGTTGTGCGTACGCGCTCAGGGCTTCAGACGAGATAGAACGCAGCCTGAAGTCCAAAGCCGAATCCGTGGATTCGTATACGATGTCGTGAAATTGTTCAAAGACATTAATTTGTCGATATAGGTATGCGATGTGGTGAAATTATTTGTAAACATGGGTGGGTACGCATGTGGTGTTGTGAATATTTGAGTGTACGCGTAGGCCTATACCCTTTTATGTTGTGATATTACTCTACTATACTATCGGCAAAGGTTTTTATCAAGCGCTCTTACAAAATAAAGTATCACTGCAATGCTTTACACAAAAAGAAAAATGGAAAAACAAAAAATACATACAACAAGATTAAGAGACATATAAGCAGGTTTTGACGTATATTGTAGGGTGATCGGTTCTATGCCCTGCAGCGGAGAAACCCCCGGTCACCAGACGAAGTACGAGTATGGTATGAGGGATGATCAGAAGTCTGTTATCTTGGGCAGAATGTATACTCCTATTATTCCCAAATAATGTGCGCATGAGGGATAATTAGAATGAGCAAATTTCAACATAATTGCGACCTCGGTCGACTAGAGAGAGAGAGAGGGGGGGGGGGGGGGGGGGGGGGGTGTGCGCAATTATATAATGCAATGTCTTCAAATTGTGAGATATCGCATAATATCACAATGCCGGGCGGTCATGTGCAAGATGAAGGCTTCACTTTAAAAAGGGTTGTCGACCCAATTCAATTGTCACCATTAGTCAAGGGGCACATTGCCACTTTACTCTTACAGGGATGAAATAGGGTTACTCTCTTCACAGTCTATATAAGGTGTAGACATTGATAGATACATTATTTTTACGAGAACGTCTTTGCGTAATCGCATTTCTAAAGTGAACGACATTAGTCCATTAATTTAAACTTTTGGTTCCAGATGAAGCGCGCACTCCCCTACAAGATGGATGTATTGAACATTATTGACAATGTATTAGTCTTCAGCTTCGCGTGAGATGGGTTTGTATATCCTGAGGGATTCAACCATGTCTAGAGTGGTTTGGCGATTGCAAAGATTTAGACATCGCTACAGTCTTAATAAATGACTCCTTTTTCCTCAAGGACCGGCATGACTGAGCATCCAATTTTGTAAGCAGTTCTTAACTCGCAATACTGCGAGGTAATCAATCTACAGTTAATTACTTCCACACAAACTGACAGGTTAAAAGCAATTTAAAAGTCAACTTGATAACATATTTATTGCCAACACTACAGATGAGTCTGTCTGTCTGTCAGAAGTAACTGTTTATATCAAACTCATGAGGATGTTGTGATTTTTTTATATTTCTTTTTATGCAAGTTTTTTTTTCTTCCGAGGCCGTTGCCACCCACTCCTGGGGCTGAAACAGGATTAGCTCTTTTACAGGCCATGTGAATGTAGCCTTGGGTAACATCAATCCGAAGCATGGCTAATAGAGCAGAAAGTTCTGTATACCTCCCCAATGTTACGTAGCAAGTAGGACTCGAACCCACACTCTGCTGATCAGACACCAGGCCTTGGACCCGGTGCTCTTTACCGGTGCTCATTGACACGCCGCAAATGTATTGTGATGTAGTCAGCAAACTAAAAGTCTGAAGAATGACGCCTCATATTTAAACTAAGGTATGAACGTGTGGGCCTACATCATCTTTATGTAGCCCTTTTCACACTACATGAGCCATTTCCCGGGAAACAAACTCCCGGGAAAATCCTGGTAGTTCTTAACCCCACCGCCACCCCAGAAACCGTTCTCACTATCCCAATTTGGTAAGTCCCGGGAGTACTATTTCCCATAAATAATTATGCGCAGTCGTCTCACTGAGTAAGTTATTTCCCGGGCTTAACTCCCTTAACCCTACCCCTTGGCTGAGCAGGGTTAACTATTTTCTGGGAATAAGTTATTTCCCTGGAAAATCCTAGGAGTTTTGTTTGTAGTGTGAAAAGATTGACCAAAATGTCCATTGAAATTCCCGGGAAATAACTATAATAGTGTAAAAATTGCTAATGTGTGCTGCACAGAATGTTATTTGACTCACAACATGCGTCTATATTTGGCCAACACGGCTGATATCAAGTGAACATCGATGATTAACGACAATGTGTCGTGACGACTATAATCAAGAACCATTATCCATTCGGAACATGCCTTTGAATTATTCGAGTCTGACTTAAAGGCACTGGACACCTTTGGTCTTATCAAAGACCAGTCTTCTCACTTCCCCAACTTTATACATTAAATAACAAACCTGTGATATGCAATTGTAGCAAAATGACAACAAACTTTGCTGCATTACATTGTGTGCTTTCAGATGCATAATAAATGGCTTCAGCTGAAGTCTTGCATTATTTGAGTCACAAATCACCTCTTTATAAAAAAACCTACGTAACTTCAGATGGAGCCGTTTCACACAATGCTTCATACTGTCAACAGTTCTTCATTGCTCGGTCTGCAAGTCAATTTTTATGCTAACGATTATTTTGAGTGATGTCAATAGTGTCCAGGCAGTGCCTTTATTAAAAGCAGTGGACACCATTATAATGTAATTACTATATAGAGTAATTACTATAGTAATATAGAGTAATTACTATAGTAATTACTCTAAATAATTATCGCCATAAAACCTCACTTGGTAACAAGTAATGGGGAGCTGTTGATGATATAAAACACTGTGAGAAACGGCTCCCTCTGAAGTGACGTAGTTTTCGAGAAAGAAGTAATTTTCCACGAATTTGGTTTCGAGACCTTAAGTTTAGAATTTGAGGTCTCGAAATCAAGCATCTGAAAGCACACAACTTCGTGTGACAAGGGTGTTTTTTTCTTTCATCTCGCAACTCCGACAACCAATCGAGCTCAAATTTTCACAGGTTTGTTATACAAATGTTGAGACACACCAAGTGAGAAAACTGGTCTTTGACAATTACCAATAGTGTCCATGTCTTTAAAGTGGGTTTTTCCAAATAATTATAAAACAAGTCTTCATTGATCTCCTATCTTAAATTGTGTCTTAATGTGTCCCTGTAAAAGCACAACCCATAAGGTATTGGCTTAGGCACTCTGGCTGGACGTGGGCATTGGTTCAGTGCCTCAGTGGAAAGCTTCAGTGGAATGTATCTCTCTATAAGACACCGGCAGAAAGAGCTGCATTTACATGAAACCAAAATAGCACACAAGAGATATCATTTCTTGATTAGGGAATCAGATACTGCAGGGCGCTCCCATTGTTGACATGCAGCCTCTCAAAATAACTGTGTTCATACTGAGTTACAACATGTTCGGCTATACACCCTAGGTTTTCTAATGTACCAATATACCCGGATAAGGTGTTCCAATACAGCCTGCCTCCATGCTAATGCAGTAATTGAAACAACGGGTCGGACGGATTCTATACATCAAAGCCTTCAGCAAAACAAACGTATGAATTGGTTTTGTATATAAACCCAAATGACTTTATTGAAGGTTATCAATACAGCTTGGAGTTGTAATACAATTACAGCGAAAGGCCAAAAGGAAGACTACGCATAATAATGGAAGGAGGAGTCAAGTCCATACTCTAAGAACGTGTTGTTGGTAAGTCCTAGCTTGAAGGAACGGAATTAAAAAGTATGTCAGAATCAGATTTTAGCTTAAAGAGATACTAAAAAGCAAACTGGTTTAAATTTGATACTAATAATAACGACTTGTGGATCTCCCTCTATCTTTGACAAATTCTACTCCAACGCTGAAAAAATGTTAGTAGCGAAATACATTATCTACAACGTATGACAAGGTACACTGCAAAACCAACGGGGTTGTTAAAGGTGACAACATGGATGTTGTCACATATAGATACCGAAAACAAGAATCAAAATTAACACAATAAGCTGCTAAAATAACATCATTGTTATTGTGCTCGCATAAATAAAGTAAGGGTTATTTGAACACACTATGTTGTAAGTATTGACACTCTCTTCGGTATATGTATGGTGTCGCTTTTAACACCTCGGTTTTTCAGTGTGCGACGTATGTGGTACTCCTGTCATATTTCTGTGGTTTTGCCAAATACCACATGAATAACCACATAATTCAGGAAACATTATCGGTATGACAAAAGTACCACACAAATTCCTGTGGTTCATAACCACAGGAAACGCATGTCATGTGGTATTACTGTGGTACTACAATCTACCACATGGAGTATCACAAGAGTTTGAAACAGAATTTCCATATGACAGGATTACCGCACAAATTCCTGTGGTTCATAACCACAGGAAACGCATGTCATGTGGTATAACTGTGGTACTAAAGTATACCACATGGAGTATCACAAGAGTTTGAAACAGAATCTCCATATGACAGGATAACCGCACAAATTCCTGTGGTAAATTACCACGTGAAATGCATGTTTTGTGGTATTTTTAATATATCACATGAGTATCACAATAGTTTGAAACAGGTCTCGATATCACAGGAGAACCAAAACAATTCCTGTGGTAAGTTACCACAGGAAACACATGTCATGTGGTACACTGTGGTACTAAGTAGGTACCACAGGATTTTACCACAAGGATGGCATATTACTACCAGTTGAGGGCGCTAGATCAGCACCCAGACTTCTTACATGCAAACTGAACAGCTATGGTTAGAGCCCCTGCTGTGATGAGTCGGCACAGTCACATAGATCACTGCATTCAGTTCAGTTTGAAGTTGCTCTAAGGTTTGAATAACGGTTTTTCTGAATTCTGTAATAAATTGTGTACTTTTTGTGATCTACTGCACAATGAAGTAACTGTTTTGCTGGTCGTTTTAAACACTTGCATTTGACATGACTCTACTCCACCCGTGATTCGCTGGTTGTCTGGATTTTTTTAGCGGTAGAGGATGTGCATTTACGTGGCTTGGTCATTAGTGTAGAGTGTGTGTAAGTATACCAAACTATTATTATTTCAATCATTAACTGAATATTATTGTCAATGTTCTATATGTTATCTAGTATCAAAAAAATATAGCACCATGTGATATCCACTCCACGTGAGGCAATTTTAAATAATTAGTAATTGTTATGAGCTCTGAAAACAATGTGTTTCTTCTTTCACTGCTTTTAAATTTAGGTTAAAACTAATAATACCAATAATTTTTAAGGCACATTCTATGCTAGATGTATTTATTGTATTGTATTCTTTTAGTTAATGAGTAAAACATGGGTTGTTAAAAGTGTTTTCTGGAGACAGATTTGATAAAAGCCGCCTTAATAAAAATACCAAAACATAAATTAATACACATTCAGTTATGCATTTAAAATCCATCTGCATCATGACTATAGTAATATAGTAGATTATTGATTAAGGTATTTATGGATTTGATGAAGCTGGTGGGCGTAATTCAAACCGTGATTCAACGTACACCTTGTGCAAATTCTGAACTTTTGACTATTTGGTGAATTTTTATTCTCAAAATATTGGAGTTAACGTGCATGTTGAACCAAGGAAGAACACTGGACCAATCATCAATATATAAGTAGCTTTTTGTTATCAATAATTAAACAGGTCTATATTGCAGTCTTTTGGCTTATTCAACGTTTTGTTATGTTCTGTATACAGTTTGAGTCAACCTATTTACAAAATTTGTCTCAATTAGCTTCATTTTTCAACAAGCCATTTTTACTTTGCGTTTCAAATGATATGCTAGTTTTCAACTGAATCAGAAGGAAATGTTTATCTGGAATTTATCATAAAATATTTTGATATATATCAATCCTATTCCACTTGTAGTTTTTGAGCCTTTTTAATTAAGGCCCTGACTGAATATTATTAACAATTTTTAATAAAAACTTGAAAACTTTGATCATGCTTAGACACAAATGCTAGAGACATTTGTACGCACGTGTTTACACGTACCGTACACATAACTGTCTCTAGTACGGCTGTATGAAATGTATGGCAGTTAACTAATTAATGTTATTTTAAATTTACATTGCAGAACAGTGCAAGTGAGCTACACAGTTAGTTTGACAGGCAAGAAAACCAAAAGAAAGGAAATCAGCAAAACACCAGCAGATCATGGTACCAGTGAACACAAGTTATCGCCCTGCACTGCGGCTGACATTGGTGACAGTTGACAGAACAAAGATCTTCATAAACATACAACAAAGATGATTCTAATGTTTGAGCATTCAAAGTTGCTTGTGACATATATTGGATCAGTACACCAATAGTGGATCAGGCAAAAACGTGAAGTTTTAGTAAAAAATAGTTGAACTACAGTTTGAACATTGTTTTACCGCACACAAAATAATGCTTGCATTAATTATTTGTTGTGTAATAAGTGACATGTACCACGTTTAGATACTACAGTTATTGCAGGAGTATCTAATGTGAACAACACAGACAACTGGATTGCTGTTGCACTAATCATGTGGCATTATTTATAGGAGTGCCACAGGAAAGAACTACACCCAATGTTGTTTTATTACAGGACTTGAACAAAGAAATAGTACTTCAGGAACTGAAATGTTAACCAGGAAAACAACAAGATTAGTATTACCACAGTAATATTACCACACGAGTTGTACCACATAAACAATAACCACAGGAAAATTACCACGGTAAAATTATCACAAGAATTGTACCACAGGAATGGTACCACAAGAATAGTTCCGCGGGAATTGTACCACAAAAATAGTACCACAGGAATGGTACCACAAGAATAGTACCATTTTACCACAAGAATAGTACCACATGAATTTAGGTTCCTGTGGTTTTTTCGGACATTTTACCACACGATCATGTGGTAAAATTTCGGGAAAAGCCACAGGAATCTTACCACAGGAATTTTACCACAGGAATGTACCACATAAATTCCTGTGGTAAATGTCCGAAAAAAACAACAGAAATAATCTGTGGTAAAGTTAATGTGGTAGTTTCTGTGGTAAGTTCCTGTGATACATTAAGGGGACGTACACTGTAAAAACGGGGTTGTTAAAGTTGACACAATGTCGTCACATAACATTAAAAAAGGGAAATGATGTTCCCCAGAGGGTGTTAAAATACCACTTGTTTCTGCAAAAAAACCGAGAACATTGGACTCTTTGTTCGATATAGCTACTTGACAACTACGGTATAAATGTAAGTACCCAAGTTTTTGCAGTGTCGTTATTGAGAGCAGCCCCCCCCCCACACACACCCACACCCACACGCATATCTATGGTGCAGACCGAGGACTTCTCCTTGTTCTCCCATTGTTTGGAC
Organism: Asterias rubens; assembly: GCF_902459465.1. Classification (NCBI taxonomy): domain Eukaryota; kingdom Metazoa; phylum Echinodermata; class Asteroidea; order Forcipulatida; family Asteriidae; genus Asterias; species Asterias rubens. The sequence continues at coordinate 5,877,778 of NC_047083.1, read as the reverse complement.
ATCCCCATGTTCGACGTCCCCATTGGTTTTGTACACAAAATCTACCGAGGAGAGACAGTCCCTGGCGTGACTTTTTCACTGATCCCTTTTGTTAGTTCCCGGTTATCAATAGTTGCCTTGCCCACGCACACGCAAGTGTGTACACACCTGCAATCCGTGAACCATCCTTTGTTGAACTATTTGATAGCAACCGTGGACCAAAATGCTTTCATTTGTGATAGCAACAGTGTACCTATTGTCCCTTTGGTTAAAGGTCCCCGGTTTGAATGTGGATACCTAACCACCCTAACACCCGATCATGACATTAACCAACAGATTGTGTGCAAACATTCGTCGGCACTGTCTTTCAATTAACCTGATTTTATAACGTTTTTAATTAGTTTCAATCAAAATACATTTTGACCTTGTTTTATAAAAAAAAAAACATATTTGGACACTGTGAATATTTCTTAGAAAATTTCAAGAAAGATGTACCTTTAACTGAAATAATTGAGAGACCTCAGCTGAGGTTTGGAATTCAGGGCATCTGAAAGCACACAATTTGTGCGACAATTGGGTGTTTTTTCTTCCATAATTCTCTCGCAACTTCGACGACCAATTTAATCAAAATTTTCACTGGTTTGTTTTTTTATGCATTTTGTTTGAGAAGCTTGGTCATTTACAAATACCAAAGATGTCCACTGCCTTCAAGATTTACTTGGAACCACTTAAAGTGGTTGGGAGAAGCATAACTGTGACAAATATAAAACATAACTCTTCTCTCATGTGGCTCACAGTTTGTAAGCAACACGTAAACAGAACGTCATCATTCACTGCCTCAAATGATTTGGCACGGTAATTTTTTGATGGATTTAACATTTTATTATACATATTGTTTGCATGTTTGACCTGAAAGCCACACGTCCATGAGTGTTTTAAAATAAAAGGGCAATAATTATAAGTACTCACTGACTAACTTACACTTTGTTCATCCCTTTAAAATGCCCGACGCCCAACTGTCTTAAGTGCAGTCAAGTTCGCTGTCTGCCTTTCTAGTTGTTTCCAATGTATTAATTAGTTTAGCTAAGAGCTTTGTCAACTTCAGGTAAAGTGTTTTCGTGATAAACGTCGCCAGGGATTGACATGCTGACTTCATTGACTTGTTTTCGATTGTTTGTTTTATCCTCAGAGAGAAGATAACATTCGAACCTCCGAAGAGACTCTTATTGACTTTAATTATCTTCCAGATTTAAAGGATGGGTACAATATTAGCCGAACACGCCATGAGATGAGTAATGTGTGTTTAAAGCAAAATTTCATAAGAAATTGAAATTGGTTGCTAAAGGCATTTGACACTATTAGTAATTTCTACAAAATAATTATCAGCAACTCACTTGGTAATAAGCAACTGAGAGCTGTTGTGTAAAGCACTGTGATAAACGATTACGATATATTTGAAAAGGATGTGATTTATCACTTAAATATTAAATCTGAGGAAGACTTCAGGCCAAAAGCGTTTTCTTTTAGACATCTAAAAGCACACAAGTTTCTCGTTCAACAAGGGTGTTTCTTCTTTCATTTTTACTTGCATGCATTTGTTATTTGATGCATTCGGGATACACTAAGTGGGAATATTGCCAAGATGAGAATAGTGTCAAGTGAGAATAGTGCAAAAATGGAAATAGTGTCAAGTGAGAATAGTGCCAAAATAAGAATAGTGCCAAATGAGAATAGTGTCAAGTGAAAATAGTGCCACATGATTAGAAACGTGCCAAGTGAGAAGAGTGCCATGAATAGTGGCAAGTTAAAATTGTGCCAAGTGAGAATAGTGCCGTGTCCATGCTTTTAGAGTTAGAGTTAGAGTTAAGCGCACTCTGAAATCGTCACATTCTTAAAAGACCTTTGCAGCAATATCTTATTTCACATTGTTAGAAATATCGAGTTGTCTTGTTCACCTGTACTAATAATAGCACTTAAGAAGTGCCTTTCGAAATGTGGCATGACGAATGATGAAAAAAATACAAATATTATATGAAATAGCTCCCTATTGTGTCTGTGTTGAAGTTTATAATGTACTGAACTGCGTCAATATTCTTAGAGCACAATATTGATATAGAAATTACGGTAATTTGTTTAAACAATCCCATGGTGCATTGCGAGCCGGTATTTACGGGGTTGCACCGTAAAGTCATGGAAAAATCTCGTTACGGTAAAACACCGTAGCTTTTTACGTACTTTTCACCGTAAAATTACGGTAATTTTTTACAGTGTAGAAGAAAGCATACATTAAAAAAAACCGGTTTCTTAAGTGCTGCAGTTTTTGAAAAATTAGTAAAGTAATGTCATAAAAATACGTTTTTACATGCTAAGACAGATTTTCGTCTCATGATCACTGAGACGAAAATTATTTTCATGACATTGTTTTACTCATCTCAAAAACTACAGCACCTCAGCAAGTATTTAAGGGCAACTTTTTACCAACATTATCTTCAAACTGTGTAAGTTTAATGTAAATCCTTGGACATTCTACAAAAAGTACGCAGATCCTTTATAGAGGGGTATACTTTAGGTAATCTCTTTTGAAAACAATGGCAAATAAAAAACACTTTCGAGAGTGTGAAGCGTCCTGAGAATCATTTTCACTTTGAAGTCAAGTGGTTTCGAAAAACAATTAATTTGTATGGCCCAAATCTGAGAAGCGTTACTGGCAGACACGTTTTCCAGATTGTGTATTCCAGTACGGACTGCTCTTCCTGTGTTGACGAACTATAAAGCTCTGTATTTTCGGCGACATTTCAAAACCTCGACAATCTTTTGAATTTGACAAATTGAGTTTTCACTAAAAAATGTTTTGTTAAAAAACGAGTATTTTTGTTCCCATCGAGGAGATTTAGAAAACAAATCAAATTACTCCAAGTCGGCCTTTCATCGGATGCGTGATTGGGGAGAACGTGTGCCGTTGCGCTCTTCCCTTCGTTCTTGATTTCCTTTTGAATTTTTAAATCCAATTTGCTCCGACCGTAATGTTCATCGGAGTCACAACACTCTCGACAGTCTCAGTGTTATACCTTTTAGCTGCTGATGAAAATTTATGCTTACATCTAAAAACCTTATAGGGCTATGTTGCCTTGGATAGGGCGAGTTGGTCTATGGGCCATGTTGCCTTGGATAGGGCGAGTTGGTCTATGGGCCATGTTGCCTTGGATAGGGCGAGTTGGTCTATCGGCCATGTTGCCTTGGATAGGGCGAGTTGGTCTATGAAGGGTTTTTGAAACCGTTTGTTATGAAATGCATATGATAAGAAAGATGTGTTAAAAGTAAGCATATATTGATCCACACAATATGCCTCGACATTGCTTGAATTTCCTTTGATTTTGCGATCTAGCACGGTCGCACATTTTGTAGAGTCAACAATATGACTCAACAAAATGGCGTGCCGTTTTAGTTCACAAAGTGTAAGGGAAACAGTCCCGTTTCGAGTCATGTTTGTGTGGATCATTCGTTTAAAATAACTTCCTAACCATATGCATTTTTTAACAAACGGTTAAAAACGCTTTTCAAAGACCAACTCGACCGATCCAAGGCAACGTCTCCCTTTAACGGGTGAGCAGCAGAAGTGTTAGTTCTGTCAGATGGAATGTAAAAGTATCTAGTATCAGAACTCGTGTTTTCTTTTGAGCAAAACTACTTTAGATTTGGCTTTCTATGGTGGCCTTAAAGGGGTATCGCACATCTATAGAGAGACACATAATTGCGTAAATATTGAAGAGACACATTGTCTTGTTATTATAGGCAATTTGGGCTCAAATACAATTTTTGTTAAAGGCAGTGGACATTATATTAGTTATTACTTAAAATGATTATTAGCATAAAACCTTACTTGGTAACGAGTAGTGGTGAGAGGTTGGTAATATAAAACATTGTGAGAAACGGCTCCCTCTGAAGTGACATAGTTTTCGAGAAAGAAGTAATTTTTCCACGAATTTGACTTCGAGACCTCAAGTTTAGAATTTGAGGTCTCGAAATCAAGCATCTGAAAGCACACAGCTTCGTGTGACAAGGGTGTTTTTTCTTTTATTATTATCTAGCAACTTCGGCGACCGATTGAGCTCAAATGTTCACAGGTTTGTTATTTTATGCATATGTTCAGATACACCAAGTTAGAAGATTCGTCTTTGACAATTACCAATAGTGTCCAGACCTGCAGTGCCCAGTGTAATTTGTTTCACAAGAAACCGAGATGGCGAATTTGCAATAAGGTGAACACGTGACATGAATGAACAGTTTATAGGGGAAAGGCACTAATGCATCAGAAGGTCTCAGACAGCGACATTTCGGCTACACATTCAATGAGGACGGGATTTAGATGAAAACGCCAGAAATACTGGATTTAGGTGAAAACGCCAGAAATAGCAATTAAAACTAGGTCATACTTCACTCCCTACCTATTCCCTGAAAAAAAATCATAAAATGTTTTTATGACAACTCACTCCGTAGTAAGTGCAGTTAGAGCAATCGCACAACATCAGTAAACAGTATTGTCCAAAGGCCCACACTTCGCGTATCACAGCTTATATATAAAATAACAAACATTTAGGCTCAATCGGTCATCGAAGTAGGGACAAAATAACGGGAAAACCCACCTTTGTTTCCGCACGTTTCGCCGTGTCATGACATGTGTTTCAAATAAATCCATATTTATTCTCGATATAGAAAATTTATAATTGTTTTAATGTTTTCTCAAAAAGTAAAGCATTTCGTTGAATAATATTTCAACGGAAGTCTTTCACCATTACCTTCGGTTAACCCTAAAGTTATTTGTAAATCTGTGAAGTTTTGTTATGTTCAGAAAGTGTCCAACGGCTTCAAAAGTGATACTAGCAGTACCAGGCGATTTCCTACACCTTCCGCCCAGGTAGTAGTTAAAAAGCAGGACAGTTCCTTTTTTTCAGAACTGTGACGTCTCCGAACAATCTACTCCGCGGTAGTAGAATATTGCAAGACAATTAATTATCTAAAGAACAAAATCTTTCTGGCAAGTAGACACACACATCACCATGCGATGCCTCGACTCCCAAATGCTACAATTTTAATTGTTTTCCAATTTCCAACGTTTCTGTGTAGCATTATACATTATTATAACTCAATATCTATGCATCGTTTTGACCGCTTTCTTATTATCGTAAAACAGCTCAAGGCCTGTGTATAAATGAATACAAACATTGAACTAAAAACTGACTAATGTAAAATAACGCCCAGCTGTTGTCTTGTACGACAGACAACGATTGCTCAATTTATCTTAGTAAACTTCATGAAATGTAGATGGTTTTGCTGGATGTAAATTTCCCTATAAACAGCTTCCTAAGGAATACATGTATTCTTGACTTTCTATCTGCAAAAGCTGTCTGCAAAGCTACACTTTAGTCTTGAGCCATTGAACCAGGCTAGAAGGCTTTTGCAGATCGAGGCCAGATTGAAGCCACTAAATTCATCACTAAGTCCGTCGGGATTTGGTAACTTTGGTCGCTTTATTTGTTTACGCACAATGTCCATGAATACTTCAGTCAATACAGTGAACCCTTATAGGCAAAAGTTAATGTCAAAGACCAGTCTTCTCACCTGGTGTATCCCTACATATATGCGAAAAATAACAAACCTGTGAATTTTGACTCAATTGATCGTCGACGTTGCGAGAGAATGATGTAGGAAAAAAACACCCTTGTCGCACAAGTTATAATACCTCTTTCTCAAAACAACGTTACTTCAGAGGCAGCCGTTTCTCACAATGGTTTATACTACGAACAGCTCTCCATTGTCTGTTACCAATAATTGTTTATGCTAGCAATTATTTTGAGTAGTCACCAATGCTGCCTTATTTTAGGAGTCATCAGCTATAATTCCCGGTACTTCAAAAGTTCAATCTGAACCTTTTTTCAACTGACAAATATTAAGTTGTATAAACCATTTCGTTTACGTTAAAGACATGGACACTATTGGTAATTGTCAAAGATCAATTTCCTCACTTGCTGTCTCAACATATGCATAAAATAACAAACCTGTGAAAATTTGAGCTTGATTGGTCGTCGGAGTTGCGAGATAACTATGAAAGAAAAAACACCCTTGTCACATAAAGTTGCGTGCTCAGATGCTTGATTTCGAGACCTCAAGTTCTAAACTTGAGGTCTCGAAATCAAATTCGTGGGAAAAGTACTTCTTTCTCGAAAACTACGTCACTTCAGAGGGAGCCGTTTCTCACAATGTTTTATATTATATAACTGACATACAGATCCTTGTCATTTGATTGGTGGAACCTACTTCACGTGACATTCACTATTACTCCCATCCGCACCGGTGATCAAAAAGACCTATTCGCCCATGGGGAGTAGCATTTCCCATTCAACAGTTAGGATCATCCTTGTTCCCAATGTTTCTGAGCAGTACAGCGCTGCCGCCCGCTGCTAAAACAAAGGAGCACCTGTGCAAAAGGTTGTGATCCGATTTGTGCATCGTTGCCGCTCTGCGGCGCTTTATGATTTTTGGTTGTCAGTAATTTGCGTGATTTTTCATAGTGTTATACTTTTAAAATACATCAAATGACAAGGATCTTTATGTCAGTTATAAAAAAATAAAATAATATTGAGTGGCTTTAATTCGTGGAATGGAAGGAATATTATTGCTCGGTAAAATTTGTACTGTTCCATTTCACTCGGCTTCGCCTCGTGAAATGAAACAGTCCAAATTTTACCTTGCGGTAATAATCCTCCCATTCCACTCTGAGCCACTCAATATTTGGTTTTATGCTGATCATTATTTTGAGTAATTACCAATAGTGTCCACTGCCTTTAAACGGAAAGTATTAAGAGTATTTGCCAAACCTAAGTCTGAACCTGATGAAGCATATGCACAATACCATTTCTATACTAAGTAATGGCATTCTGTTTTGTCATCAGAATGACCGTATTAGTAAGCGTGGAAGAATTATTGTGTATTTTAAGACATGCGAAATCATACATCGTTTTAGAATTACTACACTAAATTGAACTGCACAAAAACGGGGGTTAAAATCTTTAGAAGTGTGGCCTCGCTACAATCGCTCAATAATTATCATCAGATATGACAGCATAATTTTTTCAAATAACCTTCTGCAATTGTGTGAACGGGTCTAGTTCCATTTTCAATATGAAGCTTTCAATGGACAATCCAGAGTATTATTTGCTTGCTATTGTCTATTAGGTCGAATAAAAAAAAACCATGTTTCTCAAAAAAAGAAAGGAGGAGGGGCTTTTTTTTTTTCAAGATGGCCGCCATTCTTTTTAAAATGTCAAATATCCATTGTTTTTTTTCTACTGCTCAAACACACAATGCATAAATGACACATTTTGGTCAAGACATTCAGACATGACATTCAGATTGTTTTAGCTGAGATCGTTTAAAATAACCTTTTTATGTATAAAAAAAAAAAAAAAAAATGTACATACACAATAAAAAAGGAGGCGGCCTCTAATGAGGAAGCGGGAGGGGACGCTTAAAGGCAGTGGACACTATTGGTAAGTACTCAAAATAATTATCATCATAAAACCTTTCTTGATTATGAGTAGTGGGGAGAGGTTGATAGTATAAAACATTGTGAGAAACAGCTCCCTCTGAAGTGACGTAGTTTTCGAGAAAGAAGTAGTTTTCCACGAATTTGATTTCGAGACCTCAAGTTTGGAATTTGAGGTCTCGAAATCAACCATCTAAAAGCACACAACTTCGTGCGATAAGGGTGTTTTTTCTTTCATTATTATCTCGTAAATTCGACGACCGATTGAGCTCAAATTTTCACAGGTTTGTTATTTTATGCATATGTTGAGATACACCAACTGTGAAGGCTAGTCTTGGACAATTACCAATAGTGTCCGCTGTCTTTAACATGTTTCTTTTTTTTTTTACTTGGCCTTGTATCCAAGGTTTTATATTTTCATCACCCACAAACCTCAAAATGAGAAATCGCTGGGACCTCATTGTTTTAAAAAGGAAAACGACAGTCGAGGTTAAAATAAAGACTTAATGCCGTTTTCAACCATGCCATATTTGTCTCTTAAAATGAAAAAAAAAAATATGAATACCTCAAAATGGACAAGAAATTTAATTAAAGGCAGTGGACACTATTGGTATAGTTACTCAAAATAGTTATTGGCATAAAAACTTACTTGGTGACGATTAACTGGGAGCTGTTGATAATATAAAACATTGTGAGAAACAGCTCCCTCTAAAGTAACGTTAGTTTTCGCGAAAGAAGTAATTTTACACGAATTTGATTTCGAGACCTCAGATTTAGAACTTGAGGTCTCGAAATCAAGCATCTTAAAGCACACAACTTCGTGTGACAAGGATGTTTTTTTCTTTTAATATTATCTCGCAAGTTCGACGACCAATTGAGCTCAAATTTTCAACGGTGTGTTATTTTATGCATGTGTTGAGATACACCAAGTGAGAAGACTGGTCTTTGGCAATTACCAATAATGTCCAGTATCTTTAAAATCAACTTTTTTTTCTCTCTTTTTTATGCACTTTAATGGAGACTGAGAAAGCAGAAAAAGAATCACGAAATGTCTCGATGGGGGGATTTTAAAGACTGGTGTGCTTTGAGGATGATAGGAAAAAAGATGTATCGATCCATATGTATGCAGACAATGTGTGCTCACAGATGTGAAACAAACCCCAATCTCCTTCATTGCTCTCCTATAGCCGACTGAGAGCTCGCTATAGTCAAACAAACCCAAATCTCCTTCATTGCTCCCCTATAGCCGACTGAGAGCTCGCTATAGTCAAACAAACCCAAATCTCCTTCATTGCTCCCCTATAGCCGACTGAGAGCTCGCTATAGTCAAACAAACCCAAATCTCCTTCATTGCTCCCCTATAGCCGACTGAGAGCTCGCTATAGTCAAACAAACCCAAATCTCCTTCATTGCTCCCCTATAGCCGACTGAGAGCTCGCTATAGTGAAACAAACCCCAATCTCCTTCATTGCTCCCCTATAGCCGACTGAGAGCTCGCTATAGTCAAACAAACCCAAATCTCCTTCATTGCTCCCCTATAGCCGACTGAGAGCTCGCTATAGTCAAACAAACCCAAATCTCCTTCATTGCTCCCCTATAGCCGACTGAGAGCTCGCTATAGTGAAACAAACCCCAATCTCCTTCATTGCTCTCCTATAGCCGACTGAGAGCTCGCTATAGTCAAACAAACCTAAATCTCCTTCATTGCTCCCCTATAGCCGACTGAGAGCTCGCTATAGTCAAACAAACCCAAATCTCCTTCATTGCTCCCCTATAGCCGACTGAGAGCTCGCTATAGTCAAACAAACCCAAATCTCCTTCATTGCTCCCCTATAGCCGACTGAGAGCTCGCTATAGTCAAACAAACCCAAATCTCCTCCATTGCTCCCCTATAGCCGACTGAGAGCTCGCTATAGTCAAACAAACCCAAATCTCCTTCATTGCTCCCCTATAGCCGACTGAGAGCTCGCTATAGTCAAACAAACCCAAATCTCCTTCATTGCTCCCCTATAGCCGACTGAGAGCTCGCTATAGTCAAACAAACCTAAATCTCCTTCATTGCTCCCCTATAGCCGACTGAGAGCTCGCTATAGTCAAACAAACCCAAATCTCCTTCATTGCTCCCCTATAGCCGACTGAGAGCTCGCTATAGTCAAACAAACCCAAATCTCCTTCATTGCTCCCCTATAGCCGACTGAGAGCTCGCTATAGTCAAACAAACCCAAATCTCACCTCCTTTAATCATTTGCAAAGTTTTACACTATTGTCTCGTGACCAGATGGCCGATCAATCTCAAACTTCCACAGGTTTGTCAGTTTTTGTATGTGGCGGATTACATAAAGTGCTTAAACTGACAGCAACAATTTTGTTAAACAATTTCTGTAAAAACAATTTCTATATCGTTCCTTTAAGATTGCTGTTTCTTATTCCGTTTTAGCTAGATCCACAATTTTAAAACAAATATTAATATATATTTTTTAGAAAATAAAAAAACAGTGATTCTTACCACTGCTCATCTCTGGCGTAGTTGTCACTGATTGACGCCGTGGTCTCAAATCTCCATTAGTGGCTCCAGGATCGGCCAATACCACTAAAAACATCAGCGTCTTCAGGCTTACCAGGCAGGGAAACATCGTCACAGCTTCAGAAATCAAATCGCAAGGTATTGCCAACTGACCGAATCTTCCTTACACGTTGCGAGACTTTTATATGTCACTCTGTGGCTCTGTGTCTCGAGTTACTCTGAACGTAGTTTGTACATCCATCCCTGTATCTAGGTATCACTTAACGACGTCACCATAACCACGTGATTACAATGTGAGTTGCGCTGCACGTTTTATACGTTTGGTAACCAAAATAAATGGCAATACAAACAAGAAGTATACATCAGCGTTCGATAACATATAAAGCCCATTGGACACTTTCGGAACAGAAAAAAATAAATAAAAGTGCACAGATTTACAAATAACTTACAGAAGGTAGTGGCGAAAGACTTCCCTTGAAATATTATTCCATAAAATGCTTTACTTTTTGAAAAAACATTAAAACAATTATCAATTCTCGATATCGAAAACAACGGATTTATTTTAAACACACAGGCTTATATGTCATGACACAGCGAAACGTGCCGAAACAAGGGTGGGTTTCCCGTTATTTTCTTCCGACTCCGATGACCGATTAGGCCTAAATTTTCACAGGTTTGTTATTGTATATGTATTTTGTGATACACGAAGTGTGGGCCTTTGGCATTACTGTTGTCCGAAAGTGTCCAATGGCTTCAAGGGTAATTTTACTTCAAAGTATTGTTGTCACGGAAAATCATATCTTTTGCTACCCTCCAAATCTAAGAAATGTTAATTTCAATTACAAATTATTCTTTTGGTTTGGATTATGGATTTTTGGTGATATCTCCAAAACGTTATCACCTTTTGAAAACAATGTTCACATGTTGGTTTTGCTATGTTTTCAGTTGGTTTTCGTAACGAAACTTTTGTCTATTGCTTTCAAATGTGTAAGTTTCTATTGTATATATATTTGCTGTATTATATATATTTTTTATTGTAAATCTGTACTCTAAATGCGACGAGCAGATTTGAACAAACTAGTAATAGTAAATGATTGTGTATCTAATAGAGTTAAAACAATAGAACGGTTCCAAAAGCCAAAGACACAATGTTCCCTTAAAGGGTCTGGCTACTTTTTGCTGGAAAAAAACACACAATGTCTACAGATTTACACTTAATTTACACAGTTTGTAGATAATGATAGTATAGAAAGTTTCCCAGAAAATGTTATATAGTGTTCTATAAAATGTTCTATAGTTTTTAAGAAATGAGTAAAACAATATCATGAAAATAATCTTCGTCTCAGTGATCATGAGACGAAAATTATTTTAGCATGTAAAAACGTATTTTCATGACATTGTTTTACTAATTTTTCTCAAAAACGACAGCACCTCAGCAACTAATATTTTAAGGTACGCTTTCTTCAAACGGTTTAAGTTGAATGTAATCTGTGGACATCGTGTTTTGTGTTACAAAAATCACCCAAATCCTATAACACTCTTGGCATTTCGTCGTCTCTTTGAGAAACCGCATCCATTCAGAGACGTTCCTTGCAACACTTCCTTGAAAAGATGGCCCTAACCTCAATAAATGAGCATTAGGTGACGATGGGATTGTAAGATATCTCATGTTTAGTCACTGATTGAGGGATGAATCGCCCTTGGTGTTATGGGTCTCTCTCTCTCTCTAGAGTGTAGTTTTATTAACCGTTGAAATCTCAGTGCATTATCACGCATCGATGTTCCTATTGACCTAGCATTGCTTTTAAAAGCACCGGCCACGTTTGGTTTTTGATCAAAATAATTATTAGCATAAACCATTACTTGGTAACGTGTAGTGGAGAGCTGTTGATAAAAACATTGTGAGAAACAGCAATTTCCCACTAGAATATTCGGATTTACACGACTCTCCTGAAAACATTGTTCTGTGATGTTCACTTTTTGTCAACTTGACCATGAAATAGGTGGTCAACGGGACTTGGAATCCGTTGTTAGAGTGTGTGAAGATGTGTAGTTACTGCTAGTGCGACTACCCCTCATTTGCATGTAGCTTGACTACTCCATAATGACAAGGTCAATTTGATTAAATTGCCTTCTTGTATTGTTAGCTTCAAATGCTCTTTTAAGTAGGGGTTGATTAAGCAGTGCAGAGCAGCCATGTGCAGGATCTCACTTAAGTTGACTTTCATTTTTCACTAGCATCTAATTGATGTTATGTTCAGAAAAAATTAACGATGTAATAAACAACAACTACTGTGTAAGCGCGCTGTACCGCGTCGGCGCCAGTATAGTCATATTTCTCCATCAGGAACTTATTTAAAGGCACTGCACGCTATAGGTAATTGCTCATGATAACTGTTGGCATAAAACCTGTCTTGGCGACGAGTAGTCTGGTCCCCTGACGAAAGATTCCCTGACGTCTCTTGTTAAAAACCGTAGGTCAGGTATCACCCATGGTTAAAAATAGAGCATGACGCAATTTGTCCGGGTCGGGGGTCATCTCCAGGGAAACCATGTCTGCACTAGTTGCGATAACGTAACCCTCCTCCCGACGGCTGCCAGGAGGCCGAAGGGTTACGAGATTCTTTTGATCGGCAAGTGACAATCTGGTTAAACACGTATAATTTCGACAGCTAGTCACCAGATTTGCCTCATTTTTACCACTAAAAATAATGACACTTAGTCCTCAATGTTCAACTCTAATGAAAACTCAAGTCAAAACACCATTGACTCAGCTCAGTCATACTGAGAAAATATTTTTGTTGAAAAAGGACAAAAACTTACCAGATCCCGGAGCAATTTCCCAGGTTTGTCGCATTGAACATTGAAGCTTCTGTTAGTGTTTCTGTTTAACATAAACTGTGTAGGCCTACCACTATGTCTGAGTGATAGGTGGTATGCGAAATGTGATTTTAAAGGAACACGTTGCCTTGGATCGGACGATTTGGTCTATAAAAAGCGTTTGTAAGGTTTGTCGCATTGAACATTGAAGCTTCTGTTAGTGTTTCTGTTTAACATAAACTGTGTAGGCCTATACCACTATGTCTGAGTGATAGGTGGTATGCGAAATGTGATTTTAAAGGAACACGTTGCCTTGGATCGGACGATTTGGTCTATAAAAAGCGTTTGTAACCGTTTTTTATGAAATGCATAAGATTGGAAAGATGTTTTAAAAGTAGAATACAATGATCCACACAAATTTGCCTCGAAATTGCGTGGTTTTCCTTTTACTGTGCGAACTAACACGGTCGGCCATTTATGGGAGTCAAAAATTTGACTCCCATAAATGGCCGACCGTGTTTGTCGACGAGGTAAAGGAAAACCACACAATTTAGAGTGATACTTGTGTGGATTATTATATTCTACTTTTCAAATAGCTTTCTAATCATATGCATTTTATAACAAACAGTTACAAACGCTTTTCAAAGACCAACTCGACCGATCCAAGGCAACGTGTTCCTTTAACATGCAGTTGCGTTTTGAATTATGCCCGTTTACAGCATTTACATGTGATTACATGCGACTACATGCGATTACATGCGATTACATGCAGTTACATGCGGTTACATGCGATTGCATGCAATTACATGTAATTACATGTAATTACATGCGATTACATGCGATTACATGCAGTTACATGCGAATACATGTGATTGCATGCAATAACATGCGATAACATGCGACTACATGCGATTACATGCGATTACATGCAGTTACCTGCGATTACATGCGATTACATGCGATTGCATGCAATAACATGAGATTACATCGATTTCATGTGACTACATGCCTACATGCGTTTACTTGCGATAACATGCGATTACATGTGATTACATGCAATTACATGAGATTTCATGTGACTACATGCCTACATGCGTTTACTTGCGATAACATGCGACTACATGCGATTACATGCGATTACATGCAGTTACATGCGGTTACATGCGATTGCATGCAATTACATGTAATTACATGTAATTACATGCGATTACATGCGATTACATGCAGTTACATGCGAATACATGTGATTGCATGCAATAACATGCGATAACATGCGACTACATGCGATTACATGCGATTACATGCAGTTACCTGCGATTACATGCGATTACATGCGATTGCATGCAATAACATGAGATTACATGCGATTTCATGTGACTACATGCCTACATGCGTTTACTTGCGATAACATGCGATTACATGTGATTACATGCAATTACATGAGATTTCATGTGACTACATGCCTACATGCGTTTACTTGCGATAACATGCGATTACATGTGATTACATGCAATTACATGAGATTTCATGTGACTACATACCTACATGTGATTACATGTGATTACATGCGAGTGCACGTGATTACATGTGATTACATGCGATTTCTGTGTACACCATTAGGCTATTTATTATTATAAGGGTGTATACACAAATCGGCGTTAACTTTGCACTGAGCTATCGCACAGTCGGCGACTGTCATGGTAAAAAAGAAAATAATAATTGTGATTTCTCAGTAATGGTACGGTCAAAATCATGATTGGAACATTACGATCCCTCAACTTAACTTAACTTAAATGCATTTATAAAGCGTTTTAACACTGTTTCAAAGCGCTGTACAGTCAAGAAAAACATTAAAATGCATGGAATATAGCTGGATTACACTTTCTACTACCAGGAGAGTTAGCTTGGGGGTGAGCATCTTCGACCTATACAGTAACCATTGATTTCGGAGCACCATAGAAATTAAACACGTTAATAATGACATAACATTGACATTGACATCCAGTACACCCCCACGTTCTTAGATCTGAGCCGCAAGTTGGATTTTGGTAATTATTTGTTTGTAGAGATTGGGTACATCAATTGTTTTGGTTCTGTGGCGTCAGTTAACTTTAGAATGTATGTACTCCATATTGGAGAAAAATAATTGAGAGCAAGTTCGAGTGGGCACATTTAGTCGACCCGTGGTTGACTATGACCAGCAATGTATTATACGCAGTGACGCACTCACTCGAACGACTCATTTGGAAGTCTAGTCAACCTTCCGCCTTTTCGTTTTTTTGTCACTGGTTCCACTCTGCGCTTTAAACATGTTATAACGGAATGTGCTGTTGGGACCAGTGAAGAAACCATGGGCTCGAGGCTGGTTCCAAATGGTCGACCACAGTAAGTCAACCAATGGTCGACCAGCCTGGGTTCTAGTGCAATAAGCCACTTCGGAATGTCAGTGCAGTGGTGCATGTCTGTTACTGCTGACAACGGACTTTGCCTATCTCCCGTGACCTTTTGACAATACCCGTGTAAAAAGGTCACGGGAGATAGACAAAGTCCGTTGTCAGCAGTAATACGAACATGCGCAGCTGGAACTCCGTAGTGGCTTATTGACCAACCTTAAGTTGACCATTGTGCACACTCGAACTTGCTCTTAATCAGTTTTACACGAAGTTTAAGCAGTACAGCCAGGGACTGTACGACCGTGCGTTGGTGTGAACATAATTGGCACACTACTATTACGCCAAAATGATAAAATGAGCCAGTATCCATGTTTGACAAGCTCATGACACAGGTAGCATCAGAAGAGGAATAACTATGCAGTCCTCATTGTAGACGAGAATTTAGGCAAGTTGTGGTCAACAAAAGTGGTGTTAAATTTGACATCACGGAAGTTGCCGTAAAGATACCACATAAAATCAACATTTATATCATACATGTAGGGTGTTTAAAAAACACTAATCTACACTGCAAAAACTGGGGTGTTAAATTAACACCATTGGTGTAGTCACATACACATACCAAGAAAAGAATCAAAATTTACACCATTTGATACGGTGTTAAAACAATGCAAATTTCGTTAAAAACAGTTACAGGGGTGTTATTTAAGATCCCTAATAATAATTTTGATTCTTTGTTCCGCATCTATAATAATATGTGACATCAACTACATGTATGATGTCAATTTTAACACCCCAGTTGTTTACAGTGAGGGGTGTCTTTGAAAAAAAAATGTGTTATTTTAACAATTCTACAGCACCTGGGTTTCAATTTTAACACCATAATTATATTTCATGCAGTGAATGGTTGGAGTCCTTTTCAATAAACATTTATTTCCACAAAACATTTCCACAATATTATAGTAATACATACAGGTATATATAAATGATAGAAAAAAAAGAAGACTAAACTGGCGGAAAACGCGTGGAGGCAAGGTCCTTCACTGAGAGATATTGGCCCAGTTTTATAGAGCTGCTTAAAGACGGATTGTGGCCATGGCATTTCCATTTCATGGTGCTGCTTAACCCAAGTGAATGAAAAGGCATGGTAACCACCCAGTTCTTACGGTACGCACATTATTTTATTAAATAACGTCACAATGCAAATCCAGGGTGAACGCGCAATCATGGCCGCCTGTTTTTCTGCTAACGTGTGAAATACGCTTGCACAAGTCAATAGTTTTTTTTATTTATAGTTCAAATGATGTGTCCATGCCTTGTTTAAATATTGAGCGGTTTGAGGAAATTCGAGTAAACAACAATTTTGTTTTAAGTATGACTGATAACCATAAAATATATGATATGGATACAACATAAGTATATAACCTTGGGTCACTTCGAGCCCGTTGTAAAAATGAAGGGGATTTTAAAAGTAAGGAGAAACCCAGAATAAATTTTGCATTTTTGATTAAAGGCAGTGGACACTATTGGTAATTACTCAAAATAATTATTAGCATAAAACCTTTCTTGGTGACGAGTAATGGGGAGAGGTTGGTGGTATTAAACATTGTGAGAGACTGTTCCCTCTGAAGTGCCATAGTTTTCGAGAAAGAAGTAGTTTTCCACGAATTTGATTTCGAGACCTCAAGTTTAGAACTTGAAATCCACCATCTAAACGCACACAACTTCGTGTTACAAGGGTGTTTTCTTGTTTCATTATTATCTCGTTAGTTATTTTATACATATGTTGAGACACACCAACTGTGAAGGCTAGTCTTTGACAATTACTAATAGTGTCCACTGCCTAATGTAGACCTAACTACTTTTTATTTATTTTTTACTTTTTTATTTTTTTCTCTTAGACATTATCAAGAAGCCGTATAGTTAAAGGCGATTCACAATTGTTTTGTTGGGTAATTTTTGGTACTTTTGGTTTATGCTGTGCTGTGGAAATCAAAGCAGATTAATATCATCGTTAACGCCAAACATTATCAGAAAAAGAAGAAGATTATTTTTAGCACCACTGTGCATAGCCTTCTACAATGGGTGGTTTTACATGTATAGCTTCCTCCAAAGCGTACGTGATGATACACCTCTGTTATACAGAATATTCCATCAGGGGCGTGACACGCATTTCATTTTGGATGTTGAATTCCCGTGATTCTAAAACATGTCACGTAGGCTGAGTTCTTAAAGTTCAAAGCACTAATCTGTTGCCACTTAAAAGCCCCCAGGATTTAAACAGAAATATGTGTATAGATCTCAATGAGACGATGGATCAAAGCGACCAGGTGTTTTTTATGTAATTATTTACGAGAGTTGCTTCACCCCTTTTAGAGTGTTATCTATGCTATTGGTGCAGGCCTATGATATTACAACCGCGGTAGAATTGGGAGGTCTCAAAATCAACCATCTAAAACGCACACAACTTCGTGTGACACAGGTATTTTTTCTTTCATTATTATCTCGCAACTTCGACGACCAATTAAGCTCAAATTTTCACAGGTTTGTTATTTTATGCATATGTTGAGATACACCAAGTGGGAAGACTGGTCTTTGAAAATTACCAGTAGTGTCAAAGGGTGGATTTCACAAAGGTAGTCCTAACTTAGGACTAGGCAATGCTTAGAGATAGGACTGGTCCTAAGATAGGACCAGTAAGACTGGTCCTAACTAAGAGATAGGACTGGTCCTAAGTTAGGACCAGTCTTATCCCTTAGCATTGCCTAGGACTAGTCCTAAGTTAGGACTACCTTTGTGAAATCCACCCCAGTGTCTTTAATCGCATGGGCGCCGCCATGTTGTTTTCACGTTAAGTGGTGCACGCACCCTGCTAAAATTATGCGTCCAGGGGTGCGTTCCACTCGCGCAAACGACTCGCAACTGTTCGCGCAAACGTTTTTTTATCGTTTGAACGATTGGTGCGTATACGCGATGTCAATATGGCGGCGCCCTGAAATGAAGATGGCGCGCACCATACGTAGGTTTTTTTTAAACTTCGTTTTTGCTGCAATAGTCTTTTTTTTTGACATCATTACATCAGCTAATTAACTTTGTTATTCCAAATCTGCAATATCAGAAAATACAATGTAATTGTGTTTGTGACAAAGAAATAATACCGTATGCTTGTCCGCCATTTTAAAAACCACTTGCCAACACCTCAAAAGTATGTTCGCGTAAAGTTGCCAACGTTCGCCAACGGTGGCGGCGAACAACTCGTTCCACTTGAAATTGTTGGCGAACGTGCGCAACTGTTGGCAACGTTTGCGCGAGTGGAACGCAACCCGTGGGGTCAATTTCGGGGTACCCGTAGTCTAGGTTCCTAGACCATTGGTGTTGCGTGGCCACACACAACGAACGTTCCGATTATGCACGGCAAAAACTGTACACGCTTGTAATGAACGAACGCTGGCGGGCGCTCTGTTTCTCTAATTTCCGGATCTCCCCATAGACCTTTTCGCAAATACCGGGGCGCGCGCGTAAAGCTTGGAATTAGGTGCATTGTGGTCTTGCTGGTATCCAAATTTGATCCATATCTATCCCACAATGCACCTCATTCAACATTCTGCGCTTGCGCATTGGTATTTGCGATAAGGTCTATGTCCTGTGCTCACCGGAAATCAGAGAAACAGAGCGCCCGCTAGCGTTCGTTCATTACAGTGTGTGACCACGCAACACCAATGGTCTAGGAACCTAGACTATGTATCGATAGAAAGCCGTTCTGCTACCACTACGCGACGGACATTTTACGACAAGTCTAAGTCACAGGTGAACAAAAATAATGGAAAACCATTTCAAAAAATTTACAGTTTTCGTCTCCATCAGACTATAGGCCTATTTATTTTTATTACTAAATTCTCATAAAATGTGGCATTTCAGAAATGTTTCAAGGGAACCTTTCAACCATAAATCTTCAAACTGTGTAAGTTTAATGTAAATCTGTGGACATTCATGATTGTGTTTTGTGTTGGGAAAAAGTACTTAGGCCCTTTAGGTTATCTATCTTTTCGTTCCCGGTCATCAAGGCGTTTTTACATTGAGATGTCAGTGCCCGTTACAACATTATAACTTGTTGGAAACGATTTACAATTATATTATACCTGAAGTAAGATACACGTCGGACTTTCTCCAGCGTCAAAGCATTTAAAAATTATTGGTGGTTTTTGTCTCACTGTTTCTTTTGATTAAAAACCAAAGAGGAAGCAATCGTGCAGCAGCAAACTTCGCTTAGACGGGACGCGAAGACCCAAGTCAGCGCACATGATAAGTCAAATAGCAAAGTCATGATGCCCTTCAAACATGGAGAAATAGATGTTTCAAGATTGATTTGTTCGTGTTATTGGTGAATTATTCGTAAGGTTTCACACCACAATTCGTTATGATTTCAATGCATGTAAGTACAGGGGTGAAAGGGTAACCAATCACGGGCATGGCAAAACTGTGCCCCGGTAAAGTAGTCCTCGTTTCATGCCAGTCGCTTCTTTTCGCGACTAAACGGCTGCCGACCGTTAGAGTCACCTGGAAATAGAATTTTATTTATTGAACAACAAAAATAATTTTTTTAGTAAGTGTAAATAACGATTTATGTGTTTAAAAAAATAAATAAAGTTGTGTGGGGGTGACTCCGCCTACCCCTTTTGTCACGTCAATCGAGGCAGAATTTGCCTCGATCGAACATTGAACACACGTACGCGCAAGTACATTCAAGTCCTAGTCGTGAGTTTGTAATTTCTTGCATTTTTCCGACAATGTCGACCAGGTGCATTGCTGCTGGCTGCAGCAAAACAACTCAAGATGGTGTCAGTTTCAAACTAACAGTTTGCATGTCTTTTCCAGCGCTGTTCAGCAAACACTTCGAGCCGTCGTGCTTCGAGAATCCGAAATACACTACACATTTTGACTTGAAGAGAAAGGTTCTTTTCTAAAACATGACGCCATCCCGACAATTTTTCCAGTTAGTGAGGAAGTCGAAGAAGGTACCTGAAAGACGTAACGAACCTAAAGGAGCATTTGCCTAACGAAAAAGTTCAGGTATTGTTTCAACTTTTAGGGCATGTTTTTAGCTTGTGCCAAGCGTCACTATCTTTTGTTAGCACTGCATGCAATTCATCGCGCCTCGATTGTTCCTTGGACCCTCCTCTACACATCTATACCAGACACTGCCCGGCCAAAAGGGTCTGACCACTAGAAAATGACCGTTTAAAAAAGGACTGTAAAACGTGTGTTAAACATACTACAAAATAGTTAAATATCCCCGTTGCAAATTTAACATCTCTTATATTAAAATAGTTAAAAAATAGAAGGACCCAAATGGCCGGGTCAAAATTATAATGGATGTGTTCCTTGGACCCTCCTCTACACATCTATACTAGACACTGCCCGGCCAAAAGGGTCTGACCACTAGAAAATGACAGTTTAAAAAATGACTGTAAAACGTGTGTTAAACATACTACAAAATAGTTAAATATTCCCGTTGCAAATTTAACATCTCTTATATTAAAAAAGTTAAAAAATAGAAGGACCCCAATGGCCGGGTCAAAATTACCATGGAAGTGTTCCTTGGACCCTCCCCTACACATCTATATCAGACAGTGCCCGGCCAAAAGGGTCTGACCACTAGAAAATGACCGTTTAAAAAAGGACTGTAAAACGTGTGTTAAACATACTACAAAATAGTTAAATATTCCCGTTGCAAATTTAACATCTCTTATAATAAAATAGTTAAAAAAAAAAGGACCCCAATGGCCGGGTCAAAATTATAATGGATGTGTTCCTTGGACCTTCCTCTACACATCTATACCAGACACTGCCTGGCCAAAAGGGTCTGCCCACAAGAAAATGAATGATTTATATTTTCGTATTGAACATGCACTTAAGACGAATGTCAAACCGGTAACTGTTACTCGTTCAATATTGAACATCCAACGTCAAATAAGTAACCAACTTCACGCCGGTAAATAATACACACAGCCACCGTAACCACTGTGTGATGTTTTGACGATGACACTTAACCCTTTGCTGCTGCTGCGAATGCGGAAGGACTCGTCAACGCTCGTTTGTGAGAGATCGTATGCTCTAAAAATGGTAATTATAAATCAGAATGGTAGGTTTTACGACTTTGTTTTCTTTTCATTTCATCATCGTTGCTATCGTTTCTTCGGCCATGACCGCGGTGTACATTACAATTATGATAATCAAACAGTTTCCAATCAAACGCTTTTCAATGAAAATTTCATAGACCAAGCGCAAGCAAGAGACAAGACAAAACAAGGGATTCGTCTCTTATTTATTATCAGATTATTATGCTGTCGCGTCATGTTTTTATTGATCTGAACGAGATATGGGATCGAGATTTGTGTTTTCGATCCCTCATTGTTGACTCCCCTAAAGGATAACTTTCCGTATGGCGCCACCACTTTTTCACTCATTTTTACAAAAAGGGATATATCAATCAGCTAAATAAGTTCCTATATTATTTCATATCGAATGAAAAAGTGGTGGCGCCATAAGGAAACTTTTCCCTTTACGGCCGAGTAAGATTTAAGTCCCCGATTTAGAATTCACAGTGAGTGATCCATCCAATAAACAGGCTAGGCAACGCAACTTCCTTCCACGACTAGACTTGATTTCAAGTCTGAGACTGTGGTTATTTATTAGCCACGCTGAATTCCCCCCCGCCATGTGTAACACACACCGATGGGCGAGGCCCTGTCCGTGTGTGGCCGGGGTGTGGGAGACTGACAACAACCCCAAAACATGTGTGGGGCCATTTGGTCGGTCGGGTCTACACTACAACCGTGAGCTCCGCATAAAGCAACTAGTTAGTAGTAGAACACAGGATGGGAGCGATCAGCCGGAAATGGTTCTGCCTGATCATCATGTAGGCCTAATGAGTTGGCCGTAATCATACTCGGCCGGTGAAGCACAAAAGTTGAGGGTCGTGGGTCGAGGGAGTTTTAGAACAACTCACAAAATAGTAGACTTGATGATTAATCAAAATGAAAGAAAAAAAATATAGTTCTTTGGTATTTTTTTTGCTATGGTAATATATGACATTTTCTCATTTTGGTCCCAAAATTTACTGCATCTTATTTACTGGTGCGCCTTTATTTGATAGCGATTGAGTTTATTGCAATGATCAGTGTGTAATCTTTTACCTGTGAAATAATTCCTTTCTTTCATCCAGGGTAGAGTAATTCTTTGTTATCACTTTTCTTACATGAACAATCAAACCTACACCGTAAAAGTTGTGTATCATAGTTTTAAAAAGCTTCGACAAAACTTACCGAAGAACGAAGTCACTTTCATTACCTTGGATAATATTCCTTAATTATTTGTACTTGTACCTACTTGTAATGTACATGTACCTACTTGTAATGTACATGTACCTACTTGTAATGTACTTGTACCTACTTGTAATGTACATGTACCTACTTGTAATGTACATGTACCTACTTGTAATGTACTTGTACCTACTTGTAATGTACATGTACCTACTTGTAATGTACTTGTACCTACTTGTAATGTACTTGTACCTACTTGTAATGTACTTGTACCTACTTGTAATGTACTTGTACCTACTTGTAATGTACTTGTACCTACTTGTAATGTACATGTACCTACTTGTAATGTACATGTACCTACTTGTAATGTACTTGTACCTACTTGTAATGTACTTGTACCTACTTGTAATGTACATGTACCTACTTGTAATGTACTTGTACCTACTTGTAATGTACATGTACCTACTTGTAATGTACTTGTACCTACTTGTAATGTACTTGTACCTACTTGTAATGTACTTGTACCTACTTGTAATGTACTTGTACCTACTTGTAATGTACATGTACCTACTTGTAATGTACTTGTACCTACTTGTAATGTACTTGTACCTACTTGTAATGTACTTGTACCTACTTGTAATGTACTTGTACCTACTTGTAATGTACTTGTACCTACTTGTAATGTACTTGTACCTACTTGTAATGTACTTGTACCTACTTGTAATGTACTTGTACCTACTTGTAATGTACTTGTACCTACTTGTAATGTACATGTACCTACTTGTAATGTACATGTACCTACTTGTAATGTACATGTACCTACTTGTAATGTACTTGTACCTACTTGTAATGTACTTGTACCTACTTGTAATGTACTTGTACCTACTTGTAATGTACTTGTACCTACTTGTAATGTACTTGTACCTACTTGTAATGTACATGTACCTACTTGTAATGTACATGTACCTACTTGTAATGTACATGTACCTACTTGTAATGTACTTGTACCTACTTGTAATGTACTTGTACCTACTTGTAATGTACTTGTACCTACTTGTAATGTACTTGTACCTACTTGTAATGTACTTGTACCTACTTGTAATGTACTTGTACCTACTTGTAATGTACTTGTACCTACTTGTAATGTACTTGTACCTACTTGTAATGTACTTGTACCTACTTGTAATGTACTTGTACCTACTTGTAATGTACTTGTACCTACTTGTAATGTACTTGTACCTACTTGTAATGTACATGTACCTACTTGTAATGTACTTGTACCTACTTGTAATGTACATTGTACCTACTTGTAATGTACTTGTACCTACTTGTAATGTACTTGTACCTACTTGTAATGTACTTGTACCTACTTGTAATGTACTTGTACCTACTTGTAATGTACTTGTACCTACTTGTAATGTACTTGTACCTACTTGTAATGTACTTGTACCTACTTGTAATGTACTTGTACCTACTTGTAATGTACTTGTACCTACTTGTAATGTACTTGTACCTACTTGTAATGTACTTGTACCTACTTGTAATGTACTTGTACCTACTTGTAATGTACATGTACCTACTTGTAATGTACTTGTACCTACTTGTAATGTACATGTACCTACTTGTAATGTACTTGTACCTACTTGTAATGTACTTGTACCTACTTGTAATGTACTTGTACCTACTTGTAATGTACTTGTACCTACTTGTAATGTACTTGTACCTACTTGTAATGTACTTGTACCTACTTGTAATGTACTTGTACCTACTTGTAATGTACTTGTACCTACTTGTAATGTACTTGTACCTACTTGTAATGTACTTGTACCTACTTGTAATGTACTTGTACCTACTTGTAATGTACTTGTACCTACTTGTAATGTACTTGTACCTACTTGTAATGTACTTGTACCTACTTGTAATGTACTTGTACCTACTTGTAATGTACTTGTACCTACTTGTAATGTACTTGTACCTACTTGTAATGTACTTGTACCTACTTGTAATGTACTTGTACCTACTTGTAATGTACTTGTACCTACTTGTAATGTACATGTACCTACTTGTAATGTACTTGTACCTACTTGTAATGTACATGTACCTACTTGTAATGTACTTGTACCTACTTGTAATGTACTTGTACCTACTTGTAATGTACTTGTACCTACTTGTAATGTACTTGTACCTACTTGTAATGTACTTGTACCTACTTGTAATGTACTTGTACCTACTTGTAATGTACTTGTACCTACTTGTAATGTACTTGTACCTACTTGTAATGTACTTGTACCTACTTGTAATGTACTTGTACCTACTTGTAATGTACTTGTACCTACTTGTAATGTACTTGTACCTACTTGTAATGTACTTGTACCTACTTGTAATGTACTTGTACCTACTTGTAATGTACATGTACCTACTTGTAATGTACTTGTACCTACTTGTAATGTACATGTACCTACTTGTAATGTACTTGTACCTACTTGTAATGTACTTGTACCTACTTGTAATGTACTTGTACCTACTTGTAATGTACTTGTACCTACTTGTAATGTACTTGTACCTACTTGTAATGTACTTGTACCTACTTGTAATGTACTTGTACCTACTTGTAATGTACTTGTACCTACTTGTAATGTACTTGTACCTACTTGTAATGTACTTGTACCTACTTGTAATGTACTTGTACCTACTTGTAATGTACATGTACCTACTTGTAATGTACTTGTACCTACTTGTAATGTACATGTACCTACTTGTAATGTACTTGTACCTACTTGTAATGTACTTGTACCTACTTGTAATGTACTTGTACCTACTTGTAATGTACTTGTACCTACTTGTAATGTACTTGTACCTACTTGTAATGTACTTGTACCTACTTGTAATGTACTTGTACCTACTTGTAATGTACATGTACCTACTTGTAATGTACTTGTACCTACTTGTAATGTACTTGTACCTACTTGTAATGTACATGTACCTACTTGTAATGTACTTGTACCTACTTGTAATGTACTTGTACCTACTTGTAATGTACATGTAGCAACTTGTAATGTACTTGTACCTACTTGTAATGTACATGTACCTACTTGTAATGTACTTGTACCTACTTGTAATGTACTTGTACCTACTTGTAATGTACATGTACCTACTTGTAATGTACTTGTACCTACTTGTAATGTACTTGTACCTACTTGTAATGTACTTGTACCTACTTGTAATGTACTTGTACCTACTTGTAATGTACTTGTACCTACTTGTAATGTACTTGTACCTACTTGTAATGTACTTGTACCTACTTGTAATGTACTTGTACCTACTTGTAATGTACTTGTACCTACTTGTAATGTACTTGTACCTACTTGTAATGTACTTGTACCTACTTGTAATGTACTTGTACCTACTTGTAATGTACTTGTACCTACTTGTAATGTACATGTACCTACTTGTAATGTACTTGTACCTACTTGTAATGTACATGTACCTACTTGTAATGTACTTGTACCTACTTGTAATGTACTTGTACCTACTTGTAATGTACTTGTACCTACTTGTAATGTACTTGTACCTACTTGTAATGTACTTGTACCTACTTGTAATGTACTTGTACCTACTTGTAATGTACTTGTACCTACTTGTAATGTACTTGTACCTACTTGTAATGTACTTGTACCTACTTGTAATGTACTTGTACCTACTTGTAATGTACTTGTACCTACTTGTAATGTACATGTACCTACTTGTAATGTACTTGTACCTACTTGTAATGTACATGTACCTACTTGTAATGTACTTGTACCTACTTGTAATGTACTTGTACCTACTTGTAATGTACTTGTACCTACTTGTAATGTACTTGTACCTACTTGTAATGTACATGTACCTACTTGTAATGTACTTGTACCTACTTGTAATGTACTTGTACCTACTTGTAATGTACATGTACCTACTTGTAATGTACATGTAGCAACTTTCTAAACACTACAGTTTTGACAAAAAGTTTTACCTTTCTTTTTCCATTTCAGTTGCTGTAGTGTATGTTTTTGTGATGACATTCTTCATCAGCTGCTAAGAAAATATGGTGGAGTTAAAAGTAGTTGTAGATGGTGTGCAGAGGATAGTGTGTGGTGTGAGCGACCACACAAGGTGCCAGGATGTCATTATTGCCCTCGCTCAGGCAACTGGACAAATCGGACGCTTCAATCTAATCGAGAAATGCCATGATTCTGAACGCTCACTCAAACCTCATGAAAACCCTCTGAGGTTAATGTCTAAGTGGGGGCCCAACTCTAAGGATTTTTATTTCTTGATGAGAAAGACAGGGACCACACCAGGTAACAGTCGACCACCCTCTGTAACCCAAGAAATAAATGACAGATTCAAGCAAGTTATAAGCCCCACGGAATCATTTGAAGATTTTCACCAGCAGCGACAGGCTAGCGTAAGACGGTCACAAACATTTAGTGGGTACCGTGGAGGGACCTCAGAGCAGAGGATCAGCCAGAAACATGTCACTAACCCACAGAATCAAAACAAACACCAAGAGTTGAGTGAGTTGGTTTCCATACAGAAGGCTAGACTGGCTCAACAACAACAAGACCTTTGCCACATTGAAACCCTCATTCAGACTCTAGAAGAATTCTCACAAACTCCAAATGATTCAGATCCAGAAATTGAAGAATTTGAACTGCGCTCGAGGCAAAACAAAGCTGAGCTTCAGGAGTTAGAATTCTGGGAGAGTGAAGTTGAGATTGAACGCCAGCTCCACTCTGCACTCTCTAAAGAGATTGCCAAGTTCAAAGGTCGTATGGAGAATTGTGTTAAGGAACTGTCGTTACAGCAACATGAGATTGTAGTTCTGAGCCACCAGATGGAGGAATACAGAAATAAACAACGTCAAGTGGAAGAGGATGCTGCTAAGATAAGACTTGAGC
Source organism: Asterias rubens (assembly GCF_902459465.1). NCBI lineage: Eukaryota > Metazoa > Echinodermata > Asteroidea > Forcipulatida > Asteriidae > Asterias > Asterias rubens. The sequence goes on along the minus strand of NC_047083.1, from coordinate 5,850,263 downwards.
AGATGAAAGATGAAGCCAAGCTACTCCAGCAAGAGTATGAAGAATACACAAAGACAACTAAAGAGGTAGAAAATACACCTGTTCAGCTGATTTCACGAAACTTAACGCAATATCGTAAGTCCACTTGAGCAACAATTATGGCGCAACTTATGTCTTAAACATTGCGCAAGTGGACTTACGCAATTGCGTAAAGTTTCGTGAACTTTGCTGCTGGGCGACTAGTGAATTTTCTGCTTGACTAGTCGGACCTCAAATAGTCATGAATTTGACACTAGTCGTGACCTCGACACTGGTCGCAACTAATTTCTAACTCCCAAGGTGCAATGCGGCATAATGATTGCCACAGGCGCAATAGTAACATTCACGCTGCAAGGACTGAAGGATTGTGTCACTGATGTCTGAGTGTGTTTCGTAAGTAAATTTTAATATGTTGTCGTGAAAAGTCTGAGCGACACAACTGCTTCACCAATAACTATATTTTGAATGTTGCGACTATTTTTGTAGTAGTCCTGGCGGCATGATAAAGGGCAGTCGCAACTCGACTAAGCAATCACTAGGCCTATGTGCTCCTCCGATGTGACCTATGTTTACATTCAAACCACCCTTTGTTGACAAAAACTCTGTATACGTCATGTTTCGCCGGGCAAAACACGCATAGTCATGGTAAGATTGCATACACTTTCTAGCTGGCTGCCAAAACACAAAGCAGGCCTGGAATTTTATCTTTTAGAGGGCAAGGCCATTTTAATTTTGAAAAGGGCACTTCCTTTGGAAAATCTTAAAGTCTATGGGAATTTTGTGAAAGGGCACCAAGGCCAAAACAAGTGTAACAGAGTCCATGGCCTCCATGGCCTCCGTGAAATTCCAGGCTTGACAAAGGTTTTGCCAGGCGGTATGCGCCAATCATGTTATGGTTTGCCAGGCGGTATGCGCCAATCATGTTATGGTTTGCCAGGCGGTATGCGCCAATCATGTTATGGTTTGCCAGGCGGTATGCGCCAATCATGTTATGGTTTGCCAGGCGGTATGCGCCAATCATGTTATGGTTTGCCAGGCGGTATGCGCCAATCATGTTATGGTTTGCCAGGCGGTATGCGCGAATCATGTTATGGTTTTGCCAGGCGGTATGCACCAATCATGTTATGGTTTTCGAGAGACGTCAGACATGTCAGAGGTCACATCGTCTATAAGAAGCCACTATTATTATCATTGTTGTTGTTTTTGTTTAACAGATGGATTTGACCCTAGCTGAGCTGAACTGTACCCTAGAGGACAGAAGATCCTTAGAATCTCGATTGAAGCAAGATCTTGCCTGCGATAACTTGAAGGACTTTAGCAAGACCTCATCCAAACACCCACAAGATGAGGACAAGTCAGAAGAGACTCAGGGTGGGACTCTAAGCAGACTACCACGCCAACGGGCTGAAAGCTCACCTCAACAAAGTATGTATGGACCATGTGAACTTAGTTTACAATAAGTGTGACCTTGTACTTTCTTTGGGTATTCTGGCAGGCAAGATACTGCACTGGTCATATGGGAAGGTTGATATTTTGCATCATAATTTCCACATAAATCCGAGAGTAATGAATGAAAAGCTGGACAAGTTTTGAGATGTGCCCCCTTTCATCATATCTAAAGTTGGTCTGAATCAGACAGTGCAATCTCCATAAAATGAAATATTTCATGTTTTATTCCATTATGCCATTTACAGTGTATGCTGTGTACAAAAATTGTGCCTGCAGGAAGTCCAGGCTCTGTGGCTCTTTTGTAAACATGTGATGTAACAGGTCACATCGCCTATGGTAGTTCCAAACAAACAAACAAACAAACAAACACGGAAAGTGATGTGGCCGAGCGAGTAATAGCATCAAATTCAAACTCTGGTGTTTCTGATCATCGTATTGTGGGTTCGAATTCCAGTCGTGACACTATTGCATTTGTTTTTCGGATGGCAGGACATGCAGGATGGGGTGAATTATAAAGCCCTACAAATGTAGGTTCTGCAGTTCTGTGTGTTGTGTCAGGAAGGCATGTAAAAGAATCCAGTGCACTTATCATAAAGAGAAGGGGTTTGCCCCGGTCATGCCGGTGTTCCAGGTATGATTGGCTGCCTTTGCACCACAGCACCTTGTAAACAATTACATGGTGAGAAACGTCTCCCTCTGATGTAATATAGTTTGTTGAGAAAGAGGGTATTCCTCACTCAAATAATAAAAGACTTCAGCTGTGGAAGCCTTTTTTCTTCATCTGAATGCACACACATTTGTGCAACAAGAGGGTGTTTTTTTCATTTGTTATTTTCTTGCAAGAGAATGTTGGGAAACACCAAGTGGGAATACTAGTCTTTGACAATTACCAAAGATGTCCAGTGCATTTTAAAACAAGTGTCAGGATTTTGAACTGTATCCTTAGAGGGGATTCTGAGCCAGTGGAGGGCAGTGATAAGGGGAGAAGTTGGTGTGTGCTGAGGTGCCATGTGTAGATCAGAAAGTTTATCCTTTTTTTTGTCTCTGTTTTCAATACAGTGTATGCAACCTTCCCATTTAGACGTTTAGTGAGTGCGCGTCATCTTGTCGTTGCAGCGTCCTCTAGTGATGATCCAGAAGGTGTATTTGTTTGAAACCCATCAATTATTATGTATTATCAGGAAACAACAGGTGCTGTATTCAATTTCAATGTTCTTGAAAGTTTTTCCAGGGTTTAAAACATGTCTAAGTTACTGTACATGTCACGTTTAGTTCCTACATGTATAGCATTACAGAATGTACAGGGTGAGTCCAAATAAAGTTTGCCAAGATTTATGATTTAAAAACAAAACAACAACTGACACTCAAAACCCGAGTGAATCACATATTAAACAAGCATTCTTTCCTGCTTATCTGGAAAAAAAGACCGAAACAAATTGATCATTTCTAAGATAAGTTTGCCTGTTTTACTGAAAGCACTCATGTGTGTGGCTGTCCATGGAATGTTAATGCTTGACTAAATCTAACCATCTGAGCAAGTAGCAAAGGGTATAAAAAAGTATTGTCAAGTATTTTATGGACAGCTTGCAAAATGAGTAGCTTTATTTAAATAGACATAACTAGGAATGATCATTTTCTTCCATTCTTTATTTCTAATAAGCAGGAGAGAGTGCTTGTTAAATATATTATGCTTTACTGAACTTTTGAGTGTCATTTGTTTGTTTTGAAAAACATAACCAATCTCGGTCAACTTCTTTTTGACTCGCCCTGTTCAGTGATGGTTGACAACAATTTTGTTAAATCTTTTGTGTTTAACCGTAAAAACCCAAACTCCTTCAATATTCTCTTTGATGAAGTGAAGGAATAAGGAGGTGTTGGGCTATCAGGGCATTATGATTTGTATTATTTTGTTATGAGAGATTACCTAAGTCTACAAGGCTTGGCGGCCACTTCAAGGTGAGGGTTATACTTTTAAACTGATTTGGGCTGTCAACCAAAAACTGTGTCAAATGTACTGGTTAATTAGAAAAACACAACCCAGAATACATGTATAAAAGCTGAATCTGGATTCTGGGATTGTTTTTTGTTATAAATCCTAGGGCCATGGACCAATTTCATAGAGCTGCTTAGCGTACAAATTTGCTTAGCATGAAATTTCTTCCATGAAAAAAACAGGATTACCAACCAAATTTCCACGTGATTTTCAGGGTAAGCAAACAACAGCCGAGTACCAGTAACAAGTATGCAACAAATGGAAATTTGGTTGGTAATCCTGTTTTCATCAAGGAAGAAATTTCATGCTCAGCAAATTTTTGTGCTTAGTAGCTCTGTGAAATTGGGCCCAGGTTATGTGACTTGAGTCTTGAGTTGTTGTACTCTCTTAAAAGCATTGCTGCTGCCCTGGCGAGTGCTGGTTGCAGAGGTTATGTGACTTGAGTCTTGAGTTGTTGTACTCTCTTAAAAGCATTGCTGCTGCCCTGGCGAGTGCTGGTTGCAGAGGTTATGTGACTTGAGTCTTGAGGTGTTGTACTCTCTTAAAAGCATTGCTGCTGCCCTGGCGAGTGCTGGTTGCAGAGGTTATGTGACTTGAGTCTTGAGTTGTTGTACTCTCTTAAAAGCATTGCTGCTGCCCTGGCGAGTGCTGGTTGCAGAGGTTATGTGACTTGAGTCTTGAGTTGTTGTACTCTCTTAGAAGCATTGCTGCTGCCCTGGCGAGTGCTGATTGCAGAGGTTATGTGACTTGAGTCTTGAGTTGTTGTACTCTCTTAAAAGCATTGCTGCTGCCCTGGCGAGTGCTGGTTGCAGAGGTTATGTGACTTGAGTCTTGAGTTGTTGTACTCTCTTAAAAGCATTGCTGCTGCCCTGGCGAGTGCTGGTTGCAGAGGTTATGTGACTTGAGTCTTGAGTTGTTGTACTCTCTTAAAAGCATTGCTGCTGCCCTGGCAAGTGCTGGTTGCAGAATTCCTTTGTGATTTGTGCTTATAAATGCTATATGGAAAGGTTGGCGGTAACACTATGTAATGACTATCTCTGAATGAGTTGGGGTGGTTCTGAAAAGAACCGTTGGTTTCAACTCGACCTTTCGATATGTATATCATGTCATGGTAAACCTAAATTAAGAATCAACCTACATTCATAAATACCTCAGACAGTTTCGCTATTCCTATTGGTGGAGAGCGCGTCACGTGGGTGTGTATAAACCTTTGTTTATGACCAGTAAAAAGTGTTGAAACATGGGCGTAACACGCGAGCTTGCACCTGTTCTTATACTGTTTCTTTATTCCTATTGGTCGAGAGCAACGGCTGAAACAGTTTTGCTACATCACGCGATACACGCGACGCGCACAGCATTCCCTTATAAGGAGTTGTTTACGCGAGGGCAGCGGAGGGCTCTACCATTTCATAGCTGGAGGGGTGTTGTGTAGAAAGAAATCATTGAACAACTAGAATTTTTGCATTTATTTTACTTTTTGACCAAATGTGTTGATGTTTTTTGACCGAAAAGGTAATTATGAATGGGAATCAAAGTGTGTTGAAGAGGTTTTGAACTAGTGGTTTAAACCCGCCGAGGCCTGGTTCTTTATAATTTACCTCGACTTCGTCTCGGTAAAATTATCAAGAACCAGGGGCGAATTTCATAGAGCTGCTTTAAACACGAAAATAGCTTGCTTATTTTACACATGTTACTGGCCAAAATTTCCTGCCATATACATTGCTTATAAATAGTATTAAGCTGTTGTTTACTTAGCATTACAATTGAGTGGAGTCTTGGCCGTAAATCTGATTTTACTAAGCAATGAATTTTTTGCTTAAGCAAAAAATTTTGCTTAAGCAGCTCTATGGAATTGGGCCCAGGCCTTGTTCGGATTAAACCACCAGTTGAAAACCTCTTCACCACACAATGATTCCCTCATTAAGAATCCACCAACAATGTACGGTACATGTATCCATTATATATTGCATGAAGTCTAGAAAATAGCAACTCAGTTTTATATCTTTACACATACAGTGTGTAGTGCTTCAAAGTGTTTCTCTTCCCTTTGTGTTTTTGGTTTTGTGTTCATGTATACTCTCTAAGAATGTATAATCTAAATATTTTGCCAATATTATTTATAAATACTTTAAGATGTGATTTAGGAACTCATGGTGAATTTAATATCAAATTTAAGTGTGGCTTTATAATTCTACTAAATTAGCCATAATCCTAAAATTCTTGGAGAATAACTACATGTATTAAAGTAGAGATTCTCATTATATACAATTTGTAATCAATCCTAAAATTAATGGCAATTCAACAATTACTTGGTTGGAACATGGAAGGAAGAGAAGGAGCTCAAATAAAGGGACTTCAAAAGTCTGCGGTCGTTTAACGACACCTCAAAATCACCCACATACAATGTACCTTATACAAACAATGGGCAACCTGGCGATGTGAGTTTGCGCGTGCGCACTTGGTTCTTCACTCAACTATGGTGTTGTATGTCGTATGGATATAATACAGAAAAAACAACTTTATTGAGACCTGATAAAAATTGTGTACACTTGTGCTCACCAAATCGGGAAAAAAAACACAATTGAATACCAACCACCCTCGTGTGCTAATACCCAAATTTTGAACCACTGCTAGTGACCGGAAAGTCACAAAAAATGTAAAAATATACCATGATGTTTCCGTGAAACGCCACAAACGGTAAATGAAAACGTGTATAATTATTCACAATTCTTGTCTCCAATGATTCAACTTAACATGAAGGCAACGGCGCAGTCTGGCGGTACCACACCTTCTATACAAAGAGATCTAATCCTGCTTGTTAATCGGCCGTCCAGCTGGAGGTCTCCTATCTTTGTCCACTGGTCAGACAGGGCCATTGTCAGGGTATTCTTTTGTTACTCTGCGGCTTTGCGGGTCGTTCAAGGTCTTTTTCTTCCTTCCTCCATGGTTGGAGGTAGTACAGCAGCTTTCGATAGTGTAAAGCATTTTGATAATCATTTCACTTTGAAGTATTATATTAGGGTTAAATGGAAAAAGATGGAATTATTATAATTATTGTTAATATTGCACAATTTATGCTGCGTCATGTCAGTACAAAAAAGATATATATATATGAAGAAGAGTTTGCGGTAACACCATGTAATAATCTCTAAATGAGTTGGGGTGGTTCTGAAAAGAACCGTTGGTTTAACTCGACGTTTCGATCAGTATGCTCTGAAAAAAAGCAAAAACATTCTATCTTGATTGTTCAACAACATTGTACATGTATAGCATGAAAATGCGCCGTGCAACAAAGTTATCTCGTCACCTGCTGCCTGTTGTGTGCACATACTGAGCCAGATACATTGTTTGACATTCTCAAACTTGCTTGGACTGTATGCTGTTTTGAACGTTATTTTTGCACTGACATGACAATAAATGCACAATAACAAGTTTTGCAAGTAGATGCAATTGTTGAAATTGAGTTTTTTACACCATGAGACAGTTATTATGCTGAGCGCAAGTAAGAACATGTACATGTATTTATATTTTTTTGTTTACAGGTGCTTTTTTACTAATTTGAAGCTTAAAACATTGCCAAGATGAACACAAAGATGAAAGGTGTATGTAGGATTGACAGAGTAGACGTGTGATATAATTTTTTTGTTGCTATATTTGGTACCATACTGCATCATGCTGTTTACTAATGTACTGCAAATCATGGCTTCGGTCTTAACTCCCCTTTCTAATATTTTGCGTAAACTACGTTTTAACGTTTCAGGCAATTTAAAACAATCACGGATTGTTTCAGACAAGTCCAACTTGTATAAAGACATTTATGAAGAAATACAAAGAATAAACTTGATATAAAATAGAACAAAAGTGATATCTACACTTAATCGTCTCTTAATCGGGAAAGCTCAATTAAATAGTTTCCAAGTTTGACCAAAGATAAGCTTGGAAAGTATACATCCTTTACAGTGGCGGGATCATATTGAATAACTTAGGCCATTAAACAGTGTTACATGTATTACCTGAGGCAGTCAGCAGCCCTACTGGTTTGTGCATGATCCAATTAAAGGCAGTGGACACTATTGGTAATTACTCTAAATAATTATTAGCATAAAACCTTACTTCGTAACGAGTAATGGGGAGCTGTTGATAGTATAATACACTGTGGGAAACGACTCCCTCTGAAGTAACATAGTTTTTAGGAAAGAGGTAATTTCTCACTAAAATAATAGAAGACTTCTAGCTAGAAGTCTTTTATTCCTATCTGAAAGCACACAAATTCGTCCTTCAAGGGTGTTTTTTCTTTCATCATTTTCTCTCACCAAGTGAGAACACTTGTCTTTGACAATTACCAAACGTGTACAGTGCCTTTAAATGTGTCCGTTTTGTCACGAGTATCAATTATTATTGTGCGAGTTGCCAAATGAAAGGATGTTCTAATTTATCCTCTTTCTTTTATGGAACTTTCCCATAAAGACTCTTGGAGATGACCCAAATATAAATTATAATTGTAAAATCAGCCATTTTACAATGATTGTGCTTATTAGAAAGATACATGTATGTAGGTACTGACCGACATTGTTAAAAGGGTTGAGATATTTACAAATGTACTATATACTTAATGTTAACAAATTGCACTGATAGAACCTTCTTGGTTTTATTGGATGGCAAGATTGATTAAAGTTATATTGATCTAAAGATACTTTGTCAGTTTGTGCTAACCTACTTTTTATTTATTTTATTATTCATTTTGTTTACCCTTACACCAATGTATATAAAGCACTGTATACTTTGTATTTTCCCTGTGAAGTCGTGGGTTTGAGTTTGCCATGAGCCACACCATATACGATATGCCGTAAGCGACAAAATAAGTCTGTAACTACATGTATGAGCCACACCCTAATAACAGTGCTATGGGCCGATGAACCACATCCATCTCCAGTACTAGCGGTTCTCGGGGTGATAGTGGTTCGTGGTTGGTAGCGTGCCCTCTTGTGACTAATCCAAGAAAGTCTTGAACCAAGACTATCAAAGCCCGAGCGTGTTGTTCGGGGTTGGGGCTACCCTTGGGTGGAACGGCAACAAATGACGGGAACAAATTAAAAGGGCTGGGGAAATAATACAGAAAGGGGAAAAGAAAAAGGGACTAATGATGACATGGGACAGGAAAATAATAAACTGAACAGGGAAAAGTACACGAAACGGAGAAAGAACCACCCGCGCCGCTAGTCCTATAATAAAACAGTCTGCCAAATGCCACACCCTAATTACACAATATGCCATAAGCCACGCCCAGATAAGTCTGTCATTATGAGCCACACCCTAATAACAGTACCCGGAGCATATCCTACAATAAAACAGTCTGCCATAAGCCACACCCCTATAACACTGGCAAGCTTTTCTTTAATACTTTATTAAGGGTAATAAGTTCTCTGCCACACACATACACATTTATTATTAGTAATTATTCATAAACATTCATAGTCTCATTGGAAATGTCCAGTTGTTTCACAAGAAAAGAAATTGTTTTAATGGTAAAACAAGTTTTTTTTTGTTTAGGTTAAATTATACTCAAAGGAATATGGCAGCGTTACCATGGTTACAGTCCAAAGTACAGAACAAAATTTAGTGTCATTAAAATATTAGGATTGTCCATGTCAAAAAAAAATAAATCACTGGCATAAATGTAGGTCCTACAGTCCTGTGTACATTTCAAGCCCTATAAGCAAACTTATTTTAAAAAATGTATCTCTACATGTATGTTTAAGCACCTTATAGACCTTATACATGCACTTTATAAGACAACATTGTTATTAATTAATGGGAAACACTACATGTAACTACCAAATCTTTGATTATTTCATAGATCACATTTCAGCACCCCCACCCCAACACACTTCACATACTTTGACAAAATATTAGTTTAAAAAAAGCTTCAATAACACTAATACATTTATGCCTTGAAGCACAAAGCAAAACTTTCATTTAAAAAAGGTTTCTTATAATGATAAAACCGTTGACGTCAACTGCACACTTGAGTGTAAAGCAAAACAACATGAACTAGTTTTCTGCTTCAAAAACAAAAATGTCCACCTCATAATAAATACAGTATAATACTTTTATTTTTTTCAATAAAAGCATGTTTTAAGGCAACCTATTACATCGTTTATATTATTATGTTTGAATTGATGTTACTTTGGATTGGGCATTTGAAAGCATTTGTTGTGAAATGAATAGGATTGGAAAGATGTTTTCAAAGTAGAATATAAAAATCCACACACAAGTGGCTAATTGGAGTTCCCACATTATAGTCCTACACCATGAGTGATGACCTCGAGTGACGAGGCTTTTGCAAGTATTTGATTTGTGAGAACCACCAAGGAAGGGTATATAGAATGATTGTTTTTTTACACATCTAAAATCTGTTTAATCTCATGTGTGTTCAATTTCCTTAATGATTGAAACCATTTCAAATGCATTTCAACAAAGACCACTTGTTGACTGTTCATTCATGTTATAGACACTGGACACTATTGGTAATTACATGTACTCAACATAATTGTTAGCATAATAAACTTACTTGGTCACGGGCATTGGAGAGCTGTTGTAAGTGTAAATCATTGTGAGAACGGCTCCCTCTGGAGTAAGGTAGTTTTCGAAAAAGGTAGTTTCTCACTAAAATGTTTGAATTGAATTTGAGACATCAGCAGAGGTCTCGAATGGCATCTGAAAGCACACTTGTGCGACAAGGGTGTTTTTGTCTTTTATGGTTCTCTCGCAACTTCAACGACTAATTGAGTTTTAATTTTAACATAGGTTCGTTATTTTTTGCATATGTTGAGATACACTAAGTCAGAAAACTGGTCTTTGAAAATTACCAATAGTGTCCAGTTTCAGAGTTCATTTTATCAAAGTAGGAAGTGAACCATTTAAAAAAGAAGTTCAGATTAAGACTAAAAATTTTACATTTACTGTTAACAACATTTTATATTGAGATACAATTGATTGCTTTTTGTGTTGATACAGTCAGTTTGTTGCCGGTTAAGAACAATTAATTGCTTTTCGGTTTAAATTGGCTAAATATTGGTCAAAGTTAATACATGGACTTTATCTTAACATACAGTACAAAACAGACAGTCACTTATCCTAAATGTACAATATAATGTTAGGTTATTTTTAATTTTTATTTTATTTTAAAAGAAGACATTTTCAATATTTATAGATATTGATCCCAAAAGAAGTATAAATTTGTTTTGCACCAATGATTAAAACCATTAAAGATAACGATGCAGGAAAGCTCAATTAAAGGTAATAGACCCTTTAAAGGGATTGGGTACTTTTTGTACGACACAAACACAAACGTCCACATATTATTTACAATAAACTTACACGTTTCCCTCAAAATGACTTGCTGAGGTGCTATAACTTTTGAGAAATGAGTAAACAATTTCACATACATTATTTTAGCAAGTACAACGGATCAACGCAAAACTGAAAACATTGCTCTGTTTTCTCAAAATATTTGGGATGACTAGCCTAATGAAGTGAGACTTCTACAAGTAAATTGTGTTACGTACATTCAGATTCATTCACAGGGGTTGTATGTCATCATGGCTAAAAACTTGATCTACAAAAGGTATCAAAACCCTGCAAAAATTGCAAAAAATCAAGCCACAAAAAAACTCAAAAACTGTACATCCTTTTTGTGAGTGTTTACATTGTAATTATTTTGCTCATTAAACTTAAGGGATGATAAATCAATCTGCCTGTGGCAGTCAGCAGCACTCCTGGCTCATTCATGATCCAATTCAAAGATAAAACGCCACTGTTTGGAAAAGAAATTACATGGAGATAACAGGTGTGAGTTGGAGAAGACAAAAAGGATGTAATATGCTGGCCTCTTTATTTAATGGAGCTTTCCCAAAATGATTCACACACTGTAATACAACAAATGGCATTAAAGACAACAACAGTTATTTCAAGCTTCACAATCGTCATGTCTTAAATAAAATAATTTGTCTTCTACCTTTGATTACAATGAATACATGAGTGCAACCATAAGCACTCAACACTTACATTGTACATGTACATGTACAACGTCAGTTTTACTAAAGCTACCATATAGCTATATTTTGGTAAAACGACTCAAAGTAAATTTTTAAAGATTTTATTACTTTATTAGCAGATTATTCCACATCCAAAAACTGTGTTTGAGTATACTACCTACAATGTATATGAATCAGTTTAGTGAGTTTTGATTCGTGTGTTTATGGTTGGAACATCACAAAATCTTTAAGAAAACAAATTGAGAAGATCACATATTGATTCAAAACTTACACGGTCTAATGATGATGATACGTGTAGTAGAAAACATCCCTTGAAATATTTTTGTCTGAGATGTCATAATTGATGAGAAATAAATGAAAGCAATTTCCTGTTTGGAGTCTTATGTCTTCCGTTTTCGTTAAGGAAACTGAGGAAGACACCTTATTCACATACGACTCAGTTAAAAGGGAGATGTTTTTCCCATGACTTTGGGTAAAACCCTTGCATTTCTAGCACCTGCGAACTTGGATCAGTCTATAGCATATATATAAAACAACTACATGTAATACCGTTGTTTGCATCTGACTAGTAATATCGATATTTGTTTTATCCTGACTACCTATAACAGCATGCATTTCTTTCAAAAGTACTGTTTTTCTTTTTTTTAAGATATAATTTTTTGATACCATTGTGAGTAAACCGTTGAGTTGTTTTATGATTATTCAATTATTTTGCTGCAGGTTCACACACAGTCTTCAGAACCACACAAGTCAGTACTTTTAGAAGTTAGCTTTGAAAATGACATTTTCTGACATAAAAAAAAATGTTCTTAGTGGTTTACACTTAAAAATAACACTTATAATAACGAGATTTGCCGTAGTACCATGATAATGCAGCTTCAAAGGTTTCACCTAAAGATAATTATTCAAAATGAAATAGGAAGATTACCTTTAAAGGCAGTGGACACTATTGGTAATTACTAAAAACAATTTTTAGCATAAAAACTTACTTGGTAACAAGCAATGGAGAGCTGTTGATAGTAAACAACATTGTGAGAACAGCTCCCTCTGAAGTAACGTATTTTTCGAGAAAGAAGTAATTTTCCACTGATGTATTTGAATTTGATTTTGAGACCTCAGAATTAGATTTTGAGGTCCCGAAATCAAGCATCTGAAAGCACACAACTTCATGTGACAAGGGTGTTTTTTCTTTCATTATTATCTCGATTGTTATTTATGCATATGTTGAGATACTAAAGTGAGAAGACTGTCTTTAACAATTAACAAACGTGTCCAGTGCCTTTAAAATTGTTCCGTCAATTAATCATTCGGCATTTTGTAAGTTGCCAATTCTGAGGCGCTTAATAGCAAAGTGAAGGAAAAATTTAAGACGTGAAATGGTTTAAGGACTGAATCAAATGGCCAAGTGACCAGGGGTAATAGTGTTGGAAGTGCTTTGAGCCACTCTTCAGGTGTTAAAAGGGTTATATAAAAACAGATTAGCTGCATTCTGGGCATGTTGTACGTGTACCTTCTCCTGGAGACCCTGTGGTATACAAAATCATGTCAATCAACCATTCTGTTGCAAGTAGGCCCGTATGATATTTATCGCAATGTCTTTTCGTGTAATACACTTACATTTCAAGTAATGGATGCTTTGTTGAAACAAAACCCTGATTTACCTTGACATGGCATATATACAATACAAATTTACTGAAGTGTGTACATGTGTAGCTAGGCCAGTGTTCCTAGCTGCCACCTTATCTTTGTAATTTTAGAAGTCTTGTGAGGTCCGTTACTGAACTCCTTAAGTAATCTCTTTCCCTGTCCACAGTCAACAATTCCTCCTGAAGGTGTTCCAATGTCCCTAGAAGCGAAGACCTCTCATTCTCTAAGACATCTAGCGCCTTCTTCATTTGTACCACTTGTGAAATGAGCTGCTGGTTTTCTTCTTCAAGCTGTGCTGGGGAGATTGTAGGAGTTTTATCTTCCATGATAGTTGAAGCTGATGGGGTCTGAGGGATGGTTGTCACACCTAAGGTAAAGATGTATCAAGATAGTTGAGTATTTTATTTTTAGTAATGTGTCCGATTTTAAAGTTTCACAAAGACAGGGTGTCATGGCTGAGCAATTTAGAGCATTGAAATTAAATTTTGTCGGTTTAGCCTTTGGGGTGAGGGTTCGACACCTGGTCGGTGTGTTCTTGAGCTAAGCACTTAACCATAATGGCTTCAAATGGTAAAACATTGGGAAGGTAGTATTCGCCGCTACTTGGATGAAGCAACTACTCTTCGTCTTGTTCATGCCTTCGTCACTACTAGACTTGATTCCTGCAATTCACTTCTGTATGGACTCCCCGATAAAGATCTTGCTAAAATTCAACGTGTACAGAACACTGCTGCTCGCCTTGTTTCTTGTCTACCTCGTTCTCACCATATTACACCCGTACTAATGCAATTGCATTGGCTCCCAGTTAAGTTTCGAACAGTTTACAAAATTCTTCTGTTAACTTTCAAGGCTCAAACATGTCAATCTTCTGCTTATTTATCTGAACTTGTTCATCATTATTCCCCTACTCGGACTTTACGATCATCTCAACAGTCACTGCTTTCTGCTACTAGAGCTTCTTCCATTTTTTATGGCCACAGATCTTTTTCTTACGCCGCAACGTTTCTTTGGAATAGTCTTCCTGTGCATATTCGCCAAGCTAATACTTTACAATGTTTTAAGTCCTTGTTGAAAACTCATTTGTTTAAAGCTTCTTTTTTGTAATTTGCCTATTTGTATCTTGTATCTTTCTCTAATTGTTTATTTTATTGTTTCTTTAATGCGCTTAGAGGCTTTTGCATTAGGCGCTTTACAAATGTCTTATTATTATTATTATTATTATTATTTAGTACATTCTACTCTACAGGCCCGGCTCCTAGTGGATGATACCCATGCCTACATCCTTACGGACTGTGAAGGGGGTTATCCTGTTTCAGCCCCAGGAGTACGCTGCAACGTGCCCCTGGTGACAGTAGCCCTCACCTAGCGCAATCTGGTCTACCAGCCAGGCTCCTAGTGGATGATACCCATACCTACATCCTTACGGACTGTGAAACTGTGAAGTGGGTAACCCTGATGCCCCCCTAGTGACAGTAGCCCTCACCTAGCGCATTCTGGTCTACCAGCCAGGCTCCTAGTGGATGATACCCATGCCTACATCCTTACAGACTGTGAAACTGTGAAGTGGGTAACCCTGATGCCCCCCTAGTGACAGTAGCCCTCACCTAGCGTATTCTGGTCTACCAGCCAGGCTCCTAGTGGATGATACCCATGCCTACATCCTTACAGACTGTGAAACTGTGAAGTGGGTAACCCTGATGCCCTCCTGGTGACAGTAGCCCTCACCTAGCGCATTCTGGTCTACCAGCCAGGCTCCTAGTGGATGATACCCATGCCTACATCCTTACGGACTGTGAAGTGGGTAACCCTGATGCCCCCCTAGTGACAGTAGCCCTCACCTAGCGCATTCTGGTCTACCAGCCAGGCTCCTAGTGGATGATACTCATACCTACATCCTTACAGACTGTGAAACTGTGAAGTGGGTAACCCTGATGCCCCCCTGGTGACAGTAGCCCTCACCTAGCGCATTCTGGTCTACCAGCCAGGCTCCTAGTGGATGATACCCATACCTACATCCTTACGGACTGTGAAACTGTGAAGTGGGTAACCCTGATGCCCCCCCGGTGGTCTACCAGCCAGGCTCCTAGTGGATTATACCCATGCCTACATCCTTATGGACTGTGAAGGGGGTAACCCTGTTTCAGCCCCCAGGAGTACATTACATGGCAATGCCCCCCTAGTGACAGTAGCCCTCACCTAGCGCATTCTGGTCTACCAGCCAGGCTCCTAGTGGATGATACCCATACCTACATCCTTACGGACTGTGAAGGGGGTAACCCTGTTTCAGCCCCCAGGAGTACATTACATGGCAATGCCCCCCTAGTGACAGTAGCCCTCACCTAGCGCATTCTGGTCTACCAGCCAGGCTCCTAGTGGATGATACCCATACCTACATCCTTATGGACTGTGAAGGGGGTACCACTGTTTCAGTCCCAAGAAAATGTACACATACATGTATGCCCCCAGTGGCAATACACCTGTTCCGAGAGCCCAAATCACTTTTGTGTTGCCCTCACATTGAAGTGGCCGTCCAGCCTTTGGGTGTAAGGTCTTTTCATTACAACAAAACCAAACAGATTTTGCTTTTATACATGTATTGTAGGAACAGCGTCAATGATATTGGTACATGTTTACAGCCGAGTCATTTTGAATTGTTTTTGATGCTATGGATGTACATGAATGTACAGTAGGGTGTCGTGGTCAAGCGGATAAGAGCACCAAACTCAAGCTCTGGTGCTTCTGTTCAGCAGAGTGTGGGTTTGAATCCCGGTGGTGACACCTGTGTCCTTGGGCAACACACTTAACTACAATTACTTCTCTCCACCCAGGGGCAAATGGGTACCTGTGAGGGCAGAGATGGTCTTTTGATAGATAAGCTTAGTGTGCTACATATTTGGCGGCACAGGCTGTATACTCCCCAGGAAGCTGAAATGGTTTAAGGAATGATTTATTAGGCCCAGTGAACAGGGGTAATAATGTGGAAGCGCTTTGAGACATGGTGTATAAAGCGCTATATAAAACCTATTGTTTTTATTATTATTTTTGATGCTTCTGTTCAGCAGAGTGTGAGTTCGGGAGTCGTGACACTTGTGTTCCTGAGCAAGAAGCTTAACTACATGCTTCTCCCCACCCAGGGGTAATGGGTACTGTACCTGTGAGCAAATGGTAGTTGTTATTGATGAAGCCTAATGTACATGCACATATAAGTAGTATCGCATATTTGTACGCAAGGCTGTATACTCTCTAGGGAGCTGAGATGGAAATAACGTGAAGCTCTTTCGGGCACCCTTGGCTGTAGGACACATTGGCTATGTGATGCCTTGACTATGGGACGCCCTTGTCTTTGGGACGCCCTTGGCTATTGGACGCCCTTGGCTTCGGGACGCCCTTGGCTTTGAGAAGCTCTTGGCTTTGGGACGTCTTGTCTTATTTGCCCTTGGCTTTGGGACTCCCTTGACTTTGAACATCTTGGCTTCTGGACGCCATTGGCTTGGGGACGCCTTGGCTTTTGGACGCCCTTGGCTTTGGGATGCCCTTGGCTTTGAGACGGTCTTGGCTTTTGGACGCCCTTGGCTTTTGGACGCCCTTGGCTTTGGGACACCCTTGGCTTTGGGACGCCCTTGGCTTGGGACGCCCTTGACTTTGAACATCTTGGCTTTTGGACGCCATTGGCTTTGGGACGCCTTGGCTTTTGGACGCCCTTGGCTTTTGGACGCCCTTGGTTTTGGGACACCCTTGGCTTTGGGACGCCCTTGGCTTGGGACGCCCTTGACTTTGAACATCTTGGTTTTTGGACGCCATTGGCTTTGGGACGCCTTGGCTTTTGGACGCCCTTGGCTTTGGGACACCCTTGGCTTTGGGACGCCCTTGGCTTGGGACGCGCCCTTGACTTTGAACATCTTGGCTTTTGGACGCCATTGGCTTTGGGACGCCTTGGCTTTTGGACGCTCTTGGCTTTTGGACGCCTTGGCTTTGGGACACCCTTGGCTTTGGGATGCCCTTGGCTTTGGGACGGTCTTGGCTTTGGATTGCCCTTTAGGTGTGTAAAGCGTTATATAAAAACTTACAGTTATTTCTTATTATTATTACCTTCTATGTGGAAGACCCCATCTGCTGAGCGATGAATGAAGACCTTAGATAAAGCGAGACACATTGGTTGAGGGCCTGGATGTGTGGGATAGATGGCCGGACTATCATCCTAGAGCAAGACAAATCAAGAAATAGTCAACAACATGCTGGACTATCATCCTAGAGCAAGACAAATCAAGAAATAGTCAACAACATGCTGGACTATCATCCTAGAGCAAGACAAATCAAGAAATAGTCAACAACATGCTGGACTATCATCCTAGAGCAAGACAAATCAAGAAATAGTCAACAAAATGCTAATTTTTGTTTTACTTTATTTTAATTCTAAAAGTGAATATTCATTATCCCCAATGCAAATTTAACATCTTTTAACTCTATGTAGTTGAGGATGAATTGTAAAAACATGAATTACGTGTATTTGAAATGGAGTTGCCCCAAAACACCCTTTGACACGTGCAGAATCCTACAATGACAATGCCCCTTAGGCCTTTCTGCCTCTCTCTCTATTCATATATTTCCACTTGACTGCTCTGGTTAGACTTTTTGGTTTGTGTTGTGCTGAGTAGGTTACACATTGCATTTTAATACTTCAGGATTTCTATATTAGGTTTGTGTACTAACTGGTTGAATGTTTTTAAGAACATTTTTTTTTATAATTCCGTATTTTTTATTTTTTTAGTTTGTCTATTTGTCCATGTTCAGCGCCCTAGAGCATGTTTACATGAATAAGTTTTATTATTGTTTGGTAT
Organism: Asterias rubens; assembly: GCF_902459465.1. NCBI lineage: Eukaryota > Metazoa > Echinodermata > Asteroidea > Forcipulatida > Asteriidae > Asterias > Asterias rubens. The sequence goes on along the minus strand of NC_047083.1, from coordinate 5,832,261 downwards.
TATTATTATTATTATTATTATTCAAACAAGGTAACTAAACAAAAGATTACAATAGGGTCCACGGTTCCGGAAAGGTCCACAGTTGGAAAACATGAACAAAACTAATAGTATAAACAAAACAGTATAAATACTGTTTTGTTTATACCATTAGTTTTGTTTAAAAGAGGGACACTAGGAGGTCCATGTTTGCTTGCGTGTTGTCATTTAGCTTCCGAGAAAGACATCTGCTAGGTTCGGAACGTCAGACCATTTTCTCTGTTTTTAAATTTAACATGAATTGTATGAAATCTTCTCTTACCATGAACTCAATCTTTGAATTGAATACTTTGATGGACATTGGCATAGCATCACCTATTACTTCATCTGTTACAAAGCTGCCTAGATGAGTCATTGTGGACATACGGAATGTCGAATCTAAACCACACACCTGACAACATGAACCAAAACAATTCATTTCAAAGTAAACTTTCATACTTTTTAGTGTGTATCTCAGTAAAATAATTGTTTTAGACACACAAAACCAAAATGCATGTCACTGTTTTACATTTGACAACAATACATGTACATGTACATAAATACAAAAATACTTTAGACCGGTAGACAACTCATTACAGGAAAGCTCCATAATGGAAGAGGCCAGAATAAAAACATTGATTTCCTCTAGCAACTCACACCTGTTATCTCTATATGTAATTCCTTTTCCAAACAGTGGACTTATTTAGGTATGGCTACTGACTGCCCGGGGCAGATTAACTGCTCGTCCATTTAGTTTAATGACCAAGCGCTGAAGTAATTTAATATTAATGCGTCCACTCATTGAAAAGAATGTAGCCAAACTCGGAAATTATTTTAGGAATCTTTCCGTAATGCTATTATTTTACTTCTGTTTTACTTAGTGTCCCTGTCTGTAAGAATGTACCAAATTAGGGGGGGGGGGGGGGGGGTGTGATTCATGGGTTCGCAGATCTTCTTCTAAAAAATTAGAGTGATACACCATCATGCCAAACGAATAAATCCAAAATCTTAGTTTGCTGACGCTTTCGGTTTTGGAGTTACCAGTTATCAAAGTTTGGGCCAAAAGACCCTCGAGAAACGAATAGTACGTTCCCTGTAAACACAAAAATGTGCGCCAAGCTTGCCCAACAAACATGACAAAAGTAAAACATTTTTTGAAACCTCCAGTCGGGCTTATAACAAAAGTAAAATTGGGATCTCGTTGGCGCATCATGTTAAGCGCACCTGAACCTTTGACGAATATTTGTTAGCACCACTCAAATCCCATTTGGTTTTTGCTTTTTATGTGTTGCTGAGAATCTATATAATCATAAAACGCAGACAATTTAATGGGATCATATTGGCGCGTGGATTTCTAGACGATGCGAAATCGCCCGAAATAGGCAGTAGTGTAGTTTCATATGACCTTTGACCTTTGTTATATTGGTGGGCCAACATGATCCCAATTATTTTTCAATTGAAATCTGTTTAGGAACACTCAACTTAACCAAATACAAGAAAACATTGATGGGAACTTGTTGGCATAGATACTTACAGTGATGAAAAAAGTGAATGTTGTGCCAATTTAAGCCAAAATGTGTGGAATGGCAATACTTTAGAAAATTTTCAAAAAATCTTTTGACATGCAAGTTGCAGAGATCCCAAGATTCTTCAAACTGTTCCAACACCACATTGCTATAAAACAACTTTTTGTTGTTGAGGCGCCAGGTAATGGAGGTGCGCAAAACGCAATATATTGCTAAAATTTGAACTTTGACCTCTATTATTTCTCTGCGCCAATGAGATCCCACGCACTTTGCACTTCAATTTCTATTAGGGATGCAAGCTCTTTCATGTGAACTTGTTTAATTCAAGGGATCTTATAGGCGCGTTGAATTATGAGGCGTTGAAAATGGCACCAGGGCACTGTTCGTCAAAGGTTCAGGTGCGCGTAACATGATGCGCCAACGAGATCCCAAATTTATTTGTTTACTTTTGTTATAAGCCCAACTGGAGGTTTCAAAAAAAGTTTTTACTTTTGTTGGGATGACCTTGGGGCACATTTTTGTGTTTACAGGGAATGTACTATTCATTTCACGACGGTTTTTTGGCCGAAACTTTGATAACTGATAACTCCCAAACCGAAAGCATCAGCAAACTAATATTTTGGATTTATTCGTTTGGTATGATAATGTTTCACTGTAATTTTTTAGAAGAAGATCTGAGAACCCATGAATCACCACTTGGTACATTCTTACAGGCAGGGACTCTTAATATTACATGCAGCCACAAAAGTAAAAATAAAATAATAATTAAACATAATAAACAACAAAATGTATAATTTGGGGTTGAATTTTTTTCAACATGGGTGTGAGATCCCTGGCAACATGGCAGCTAAAAGTTGCATGGCTTCTGACTGGCAACCCAAACACAGATATGGACAACATTGTTAAACCTAAATCAATGTACATATGTGTACAAGTATACCTCGGTAACAAATTGTGAAGTTTGATTGGTCGAGAACCAATCACGTGCTGTGCAACAAATACGCATGCACCATGGCTGCACAGCGCGGCAGGTAACATGAGTGATGTTAACCGGAGTACATCAACTTGATCGATCCCACTGTTGGCCGATTTCCAGCGCTTAGTACGAAACGGCCAGGGATTCGGGGGAACAGTGAAGAATGGTTTCTTATTTGAACAACTGCTTATTAAACTATGCATACTCCGTCGTTTTAATGTTTGAAATTGACGACATAACTTTGAGATGAGGAATATTCATGTTACCAAGGTAAAACAAAACAATTGTTGCACGCTGTGATTTGGGGTCCTTGGCGTTTTGTACACCCTCAGGTGCCATTTTCCCCTTCGCCTCTGTGTTTTTTCCCCCTCGGGTGTACAAAACGCCATGGACCCCGTCACAGCGTGCAACAATTGTATAATGTATTGAATGTTAATCAAAACAAAAAGTTTCCTTTACGATCACAGTATTTCAGAGACAACAACCCTGTTCACATTTAATGCAAAACAATTATTTGTAACAAACTAAACGACTTTAATTGAAAGTTTACCTGCAACTGTAAAAAGCCTCTATCTCTACCCCCTGGGGATAGAATTTCTGCTCTTGGTCCACTCTGGAATCTCAACAGCGCTACAGGGACCTTGACTGATTCATCTACCTCCTTCTTGTCGTCTACTTTTGTCTTTTTGCTACGATCACCTGCAACATGACAAAGAGAAACTAAAAACATTTACTCCTCAATAATTATACTCCCCATTATACAAATAAAGGCAGTGGACACTATTGGTAATTACTCAAAATATATATTAGCATAAAACCTTACTTGGTAACAAGCAACGCACGGAGAGCTGTTGATAGTCAAAATTGAGTCAAAATTTTCGCAGGCCTGTTAGTTTATGCATATGTTTGGATACATCAAGTTAAAGAATACTGGTCTCTGACAATTACCAAACGTGTTCAGTGCCTTTAAACATAAATATCCCTAACCAAACAGAGGTATTGTTTATATTATAGACCATTCACTACTGTATAATCATAATAAAATGCCCAGACAATGTTAATATTGTTTATTTCTGTAACAAAGTTTTGCCAGTAAAAAAGTTCACACAAAAAAAATAACAAAAAATGATACATGTAGTTTTGTGTTTAGAAATTCATTGGGATTCTAGTTTAACATTGGATATGACCTTTACTTTGACGTTTTATGTCGAATCCACAGTAAATTCTTCGTTCAACCCCAAATTAAAAAACATTTCAAATTTTACCCAGTCAGTTTCCCTTGTGGTTTATATTGATGCCTAGAAATGGGAAACCTCTTCAATTTGTGCACATTGTACATTCAGTTGTACTGTACATGGGCAGTCATTGACAATTGTTGAGATTGCAGTTATTGAAATAGCAGTACTTTGTGTTGTTAAAAGACTGTGCAAAATCCCACGGCGATCCCGCAAAATCCCACAGCAATCCCGCAAAATCCTGTCGCGATCCCACAAAATATAACCAAATTATCATGCAAGTGAATCTTGGTATATTTGTCTAAAGGGTCCAACATTGGGTGCGTTTGATTACCTTCCCTGTGTCAAATTCGCGATGCTTACTCGAGTGAGCCCCTGACAAGAGGTTATCGAACGATCGCTCATCCTCTCGTGGTGACGTCATGCACCTGATGGGGTCAGGCCCAAGTGACCAACTCCACAAGCACAATCAGGTCATGGTACTTGGACTGACCCGAGTGAGCCCCTGGAATGATGTCAAAGCTATTCGAATGTACCGGGGTCGACCCAGGGCAGCTAATCCAACGCACCCATTTGAAAAGAGATTGATTGCACCAAAGCAAAAACTACATAAACTTATCAGTTTAGTATGATGAAGTAACCAGGTTTGTAAATTGTTTCTTCACCATAGAGTCAGTCAGAAAGTGCAGTGTATTATGAATCACCAGACTTGAGCAGTCATGTTGATAAACCCATCCAGTTTGGAAGGTCTACTAACAGTGTTTTCCCATCCACACAAAGTTCTACGACCAACGCTCCTTACAAGATGGAACTCTCATCCCAACAATATAAAAAACTGGAACATGCTACATGTAGAACAGTTTCAACTTAAAACCATTCTATTTAATTACAGAAGCGCAAGAGCATTTTAAGAGTCAGCTCAGGTAAATAATTGACATAGTTGCTCACGGTCAAAAAATGAATTTTTTGTATACTTTGTGGGTGGAAGGGCCTTTGGGTGCAAGTAAACAAAATTGCATTTTCAATTCTATATATAGCCCGTTGCCATGGTTACGGCTCTTTTTGTTTTTTTGGCCATTTTAGGCCGATTTTGGGGTCTGAAAAACTGGTTTTTAGCTCATATTTACAACTCCACCCCACCAAAATGCAACATTATTTCAAAAAACTTTTTATATCACTACAAAGTATCATCCTTGGCCTTCCTTGAGAAAAAAAATTATTGCTTTAAATATCACCCTTGTGCTATTTTGCATCATGCACGACAGTATGTTTTTAGAACTTGCAAAATCAACATTTTTACCCTATTTTTGGACCCCAAAATGTCAACTTGCCAGGGGTCTCAGAAAATTTTCCTTTCGGCTGTGATTAGGGCCAACATTGGTCTTTCCATATCTGGTGTCAAAAACTTGGGCAATTGTATCCTGTTGTGACAGTACTGCCTCAAAACTAGACTTTTTTCCCAAAAACGTGAAAAATGCCTTTTTAAGGGTCTTTTCACATAATATCGAAATACGTGTCCACGGTAAAAAAAAAAGGGAATATTTTTCTTATACTTTGTGGATGGTAGGGACTTGGGGTCCAAATAAACAACATTTACATTTCAAATCATAATATAACACGTTGCCATGGTAACAGTTCATTTGTGTTTAGGCCACTTTAGGCCGATCTTGGGGTATGAAAAACTGTTTTTTTTAGTTAATATTTACAACTCCACCCCACCAAAAAACAAAAATATTTCATAAAACCTTTTACATCACTACAAAGTATCATCCTTGGCTTTACTTGAGACAAAACAATATTGCTATAAATTTCACCCTTGTGCTATTTTTAGAACGTGCATGTACATTAGCGCTCGATAGTGTACATCATTGAAAGAAACATTTCATTCTAAAGTAATGTGGTTAAATGTGGTAAATGTGGAGAAAACCTAGTTTTGATTCATCAAAATTTTAATTTGAGAAAACATACTGTCAGATCGATTCTCTGTGTGTTCTTACTTAGGGGTTATTCTTCCCGCTTTAAAGACATTGGACACTATTGGTAATTGTCAAAGACCAGTCTTTTCACTGGGTGTATCTCAACATAAGCATGAAACAACAAACCTGTGAAAATTTGAGCTCAATAGGTCGTCGAAGTGGCGAGATATTAATGAAAGAAAAAACACCCTTGTCACACCATGGTCACACGAAGTTGTGTGCTTTCAGAAGCTTGATTTCGAGACCTCAAATTCTAAATCTGAGGTCTCGAAATCAAATTCGTTGGAAAATTGCTTCTTTCTCAAAAACTACATTACTTCAGAGGGAGCTGTTTCTCACAATGTTTCATACTATCAACCTCTCCCCATTACTCATAATCAAGAAAGGTTTTATGATAATAATTATTTTGAGTAATTACCAATAGTGTCCACTGCCTTACACTTTCGGTAAACAGTATTGTCCAAATCCCACACTTTGTGTATCACAACTTATATATAAAATAACAAACCTGTGAAAATTTAGGCTCAATCGGTCATCGGAGTCGGGAGAAAATAACAGGAAAACCCACTCCTGTTTTCGCGCGTTTCGCCGTGTCATGACATGTGTTTATAATAAATCTGTAATTCTCGTCATCGAGAATTGATATTGTTTTAATGTTTTCTCAAAAAGTAAAGCATTTCATGGAACAATATTTCAAGAGAAGTCTTTCACCATTACCTTCTGTAAACCCTGTAAATTATTTTTAAATCTGTGAATTTTTTTTTTTCCGTACCGAAAGTGTATAATGGCTTTAACATGTTTAACATATTTTTGCTTCCAATTTTCGGCAATAATATGTCAAAAACGCAACCGCCCTTTAAAAATGATTTTTTTTTTCGCTGGCTACTTTCATTGCATAAATCTGCATTACATGTATATTGGATTAAAACAATATACAGACTCCGACAACCAAAGGTATACTTTGCCTTCACCATGTTTACAGTGAATTGTCTAACAAAAAGTCACTTTTTGGACTTGCCTGAATGTTCGCTGCAGTATGCACATTATCTTCTAATCCTCCAATCAGATTTGCAGAATGGAGTGGTGATAAAAACCTATATTGCACGGCTAGTATTACTACCTGCATCTTGTGTGTTCTATGGTTACGCGCCAAATTTGCTTGAAGATGAATACGTTATCACACGCGCGCTCGTGGAAATACAAAAAAATATAGAGCGTCTGCGTCCCTTATCCAACTCGGCCTTCGGCCTCGTTGGATATGGGACGCAGAAGCGCTATATATTTCCGTATTCCACTCGCGCTTGTGTGATACATGTACATTTAGCACCTCTAACTCATTATAAACATGATACAAGGTGTTAAAATAAGCAAGTGTTAAACAACATGTACATGTACAGCACCAATAGATTGTCCCGTTAAACTTACCTTTGAAGCGGGGAAAACTAAAAAGATTCCCCATGGCTTTAACTGTTGTCTTATTTGACTTTCCTGGTGAAGTTATAACTACAAACATTAACGCAGGAACAAAAAGAGAAGAGAATCATATTCACTTTACTCTTCAAAGATTTCAAGTAATATCTTTACACAAACAGTTGGAAATCTCTTCAACTCCAATTCCTTATAATATTAATAGCACTTGGCTCTGCAGTATTTTTTCCTGCAAGGTTAAGTGAAACTTTGTTTCTGGACCTATTCCTGTGTAGTATAATTTATAATACCTTATCGAAATGGGTCTCGAAAAGCTACTCAAAAGTTTAAAGATTATTTAAAGGAACATTACAGAACTGGTAAGAAACAAAAATCGTGAAGATCACAGATTTACATAAAACTTACACGATCCATTGATGATTATAGTAGAAAACATCCCTTGATATATTTCTGTCTGAAATGTCATATTTGAAGAGAAATAAATAATCAAAATTCGCATTTTGAGTTTATCGCTCAGTGAGCGTTTTTTCATTTTTTTATTTTTGCATCAATGAGTGGCAAAATATGTGATCGGTTTTTCACTTTTTTCTCGTGACCGAGATAGCCGATTGATCTCAAACTTCTACAGGTTTGTCAGTTCATGTATATAGTGGATTACATAAAGTGTGTACACTGTCAGCAACTGTTTTGTTAGCAAAACCAATTCTGTAATGTTCCTTTAAAGAAAGTATAGTATCCAGACTCTCTAGCATACATTACCTGCTGCTATTGTTGACATGAATGCTGAGTAGTCTGCATTTCCTTTCTCCTCTCTTTCAAGGTGAGCCACGTCAGCCTTGACTGCAATGTCCAACCCATTGATCTCTACAGCTGCATTTACACCAATCAGATGAAAGGTGACTACAGACACCTTGTCAAACAAAATACAAATATTCCATACATTTACACATCAAAAACTGTATATTCTTTATCCCTCCCCTTTTGAAGAAAGGATGAGGGTGGCTGACCACTTTATCCGCCATCCAGAGCTAGCTGTGAGCCCCCTAGTTCTTTAGGAACCTATCGATGGAAACAGGAGCAAGGGCAGGAGGAGACTGAAGAAGGACGCAACATAACAAGAAACAACTGAGCTTATGGATGCTGATGCTGGACCGGGATGCATGTGCAAAATTGTTGGCAAGCACCCTCTTGTGTCGAAATCGTAAACAAAACATACATGTAGCCTTTCAACCGTTGAAAACGATTCAGGGTCATCGCGTTCCTTGACCAATTAAAAGCCAAGATGGAAAACTTAAAAGAACACGTTGCCTTGAATCGGGCTAGTTGGTCTATAAAAAGCGTCTGTAACCTTTGTAATAAAAAGCATATGGTTAGAAAGATGTTTTAAAAGTAGAATACATTGATCCACACAATTTTGCCTCAAAATTGTGTGCCTTTTACTTTACGAACTAACACGGTCGGCCATATGGGAGTAAAAAATTTGACTCCCATAAATGGCCGACTGTGTTAGTGGACGAGGTGCATGTAAAAAGAAAACTGTACAATTTGGAGGCATGTTTGTGTGGATCATTGTATTCTACTTTAACAACATCTTTCTAACCATATGCATTTTATAACAAACAGTTACAAACGCTTTTTATACTGACCAACTCGCGAATCCAAGGCAACGTGATCCTTTAACATGATGTGCAACGAAGTTAGTTCTAATTGTGGGATTTTGAGTCAAATTGATCCTTCAAAACCTTCGGAATGTGAATTTTCTTGGTGAGAAATAGCCCTCACACTTACGTAATATATATACAAATGTAACAACTACATGTAAATGTATTCCACTCAAAATTGAGAGAGTAAACCCTTTGAAAACAATTTCCTGTTTATTTTTGTAACACACCACGACGCTCTGGTAAAGCATTTTTTATCAAGAGTAATGCACACAAGCAAAGGGCAATTGTCGCTTTGTGTGACGTGTGCATTGTAATAAACATTGTGCATAGTGTTTGATGTTTAGTTTGGGCACTGAGGATGCCAAATAGCCCAGCAAAAAAAAAACAGACGGGGGTGGGGGGGGGGAATCCCACTGATTTTGATTAATCCAGAGGGTTTGCTGCTATGTAAACAGAATAGTTTGATAGAATAATAATTTTCCTCTGTAACAAACATTGTTTTAATAGCAGGGAAATTCAATTTCACTCATAAACACCAACACAACTCACCGTTGACGTCCGATTTGGTCTCGATTGTAAGTCATAGGAACATGCACATACATAACAGTGACGGGGTCACTGCTATGAATAATTCATCTCATCTTGAACTTTCTGAAAGTCTCGCGCATGCGCAAAACTATTTGGCACTCGATGATGTACATGTAGAGCTCTGAACAGCAGTGCCAGGGAGCTGAGCTAGTTAAAGGTATGATTTAAGGCTCAGTGACCAAGGGTAATAATGTTGGAAAGACGCCCTTCGGGTGTGAAAAGCGCTGTATAAAAACTGGTTATTATTATACTATTATGGTGAAAGTACCTGTTTGAGTTTGTGTTTGTTATCCTTGTAATCTTCTATTGGTGCAGCAGGTAATGTCTCTTCAGCACTTTCTGCTGATACTTTGCTCTGATCTTGCCCTGAAAAGTCAAACACCAAATAACCAGGACATGAGAAGTCAAATAAATTTTTGTTTTTTTCCCAATTGTCAGTAGAGTCCTCATGTAAGTGAGGACAAAGCTGGAAGTTTGTAGTTACGTAGGGTGTCGTGCAGCGTTGTAGTCACGGTTGGTGGCACTAGTCGGGCCTGCACAGCACTGACAATTTCCACCCAGCACTCAGAGCTGAAAAATAGATTGCCTGCTACCACAAAATTTCCCCTCTAGCTTTCACCGACTGCACCATGAAATGCCTCGAATCCCATTTTACATGTATATGATATGAAGGATAGGCTGTTAAGAAAAAACCTGAACTTGCAAAAAGTACATGTACATGTATGAGAGTTCGAAAAAATGCGAGCATGAAACCCAGTATTAACATTTATCTTTGGTTTATAAAAGCCCTACTCAACAATCTGGGACGTTATTGAATGGTTATATCTTCATTGTTTTATGAAGTTGATCTTAAAAACAAATTTTATTTATTTATTTATTTATTATTAAAATTTTATTTTTTACGGGGACACGTTTTCTTTGTTTAGGGAAAAACCCTGAATTTGGTTTAAAAGCGAAGGAAATCACATCCCTGGACTGACTTACCGATATCGCTGTCTGTCTCTGTGCCTTGACTGCTACCAAGCGATTGTCCATCGGTCTTGACCGCCATCACAAAACCTTCGCTTGAATCACTACTCAATGAAATCATATCCAGGTCAACAGACTCGTCCAAAGACGTCAAGGATGAGGCTTTACTAGAGTTAGATTCCATCTGTTGTAATGTGGAGAAGGACATTTGGGTGTGATGGACACGGGCAAGATCTGACTGGGAGGAGCTCCTAGGAGGTTGGCCAAGGTCTGTATTCCTGAAGACTGGACTTCCAGACGCGGAGTGGCTCGTCAGCACCTCCTGTGATTTACGACGCTGTGATTGGTTGGAGAGAGTGGAGCTGTCTGAAGGAAGCCTAGATTGCGATATCGAGGATGATCTCTTAACCGACATCTCCTCTGAGACTACAACAGCACCAGGGGGGCCACCACTTATAGGAGCTCCCGCAGACGCTTTAGAGGTTACGTCAAACTGAGTACCCTGAAACCTTTCTGTGGTCAAGTCTTTAATGGGTGATGAATCAGAGATCTCTACTGTGGGTATATCACTGTCAGGTGAGCCTTCATCAGGTGCTCCTGATGACCTCTCATCATTGGTTAAGTGTTTTTCATCCGTTTTGTTGTTAACATTCGACTCCACAGCATCACTGGTAGAGCCAACATCGGATAGAGTTGTACCAGTCCTTCCCAAGGAAGAATCCCCTTTAATGGCATCTTCTTTATCGTCCTCGTCATCCTCCTCGCCAGGTATAGGAGGCATGACGAGGGTTGCTAGGATGTCAGGGGCTTCAAAAGCCACAACCCGGCTGATCAGGGGAGCGGGTTTGTCTTTAGACACAAACATATTCTGGTCTGCTTCCATAGATTGCTGTAAACTCTGAATAGATTGTTGCAGTCGCAGTAAGAACAACATCTGATAAGAAAATAAAACAATAAATAGAACTACATGTACAGCACATGCAGGTTTCTGGGCCTATAAAAGAGCTGCTTAAGCACCAGTTAAGCACAACAAAGTTAGTATGGGGTGGATTCTTGAAGGAGTCTGTGCAACGATATGCAAATCAGTAGTCTGCAGTACATACCTGATAGTGGTTTAGTACATGGTGAATTCTTGAAGGAGTCTGTGCAAAGACATGCAAATCAGTAGTCTGTAGTACATACCTGATAGTGGTTTAGTACAGGGTGAATTCTTGAAGGAGTCTGTGCATTGATATGCAAATCAGTAGTCTGCAGTACATACCTGATAGTGGTTTAGAACGAGGTGAATTCTTAAAGGAGTCTGTGCAAAGACATGCAAATCAGTAGTCTGTAGTACATACCTGATAGTGGTTTAGTACAGGGTGAATTCTTGAAGGAGTCTGTGCATTGATATGCAAATCAGTAGTCTGCAGTACATACCTGATAGTGGTTTAGAACGAGGTGAATTCTTGAAGGAGTCTGTGCAATGATATGCAAATCAGTAGTCTGGTTATTCCTTGGGCATGACGATCCATTTGACTCGTCTGTTGATATCATCTCTTTACTTGGTCTACACAAAGTATTGAAGTAGAAAGTGTTTTAAAGACCTGCTTGAACGAAAATGTCAAGTCGTGAACTTTGCTGAATTCCATTTAAAATGTTTTCAATGAATAAGGAAATCGAGTCATATGATTATAAATAGATTTTGATTGTGTAAAAAAACAATCATTTTGAATACCCTTATCCAGTGCTTTTCTGAGAGATTTGCGAAAAGCCCCGTTACGTAATCACTCTTAAAACGTCATAGTTGGGAGCTCCAATTTGTAAAGCCGCTTTGTTGCAGCGTGGAGGTATAACAAAGCAAACTCCCACAAATGACGTCAGCGGCATTGTCCTTTGGCGCGCGCTCTCAACGGCAGAAGTGTTTTTAGTTTTTCAAAACCTTTAGGTTGGGGCCTGATTTTTTAATCGATAATTACGAAAAAATCAGAAGTGTAAACACATCAAAATTACATTAAAATGGTCAACAAGTGCATTATAAACAAGTCTAAATACCATTTCCGTTAAAAACCTTCCGCTCAGGTAGCTGTTTAAGGAAACCTGTACGTACACAAGGGTGCTTTACTCTTCATGATACATGTTCTGGTTTTTATGTGCACCACCAATCCTAGTAAGAATATTTGGTTCCTTATACAGCGCTTTATCACACCCCTAATACCCCGTTCACACATAGACGCCGTTTCTACTACAATGGAAAAGTGGCCGAGAGCGTGGCCAATTGTGGGCCAAACATGGGAGGATCTGCATGGGCGTGGTTTGGGCGGGGTGGGATCTCTCGGGTGGGGAAAATGCATTCTCTCCAACAGCTTATTTTGAACATGTTCAAAATAAGCGCAGCCGGGGCGTAGCCAACAATGAGCGGGGAAAAGTCGTAGTGGGAACGCCCTGATCGCACAAGCAGTGTGATTGCATCGTGGTGAGATCCCAGTACTGTCGTCAACCATTTTGAGGTAGAAAACTACTAGATCAGCATGGGTCTACATGTAGGTGTAGTCATAGTGACAGTGAGTCAGCAACAGTGTTGACGTAGAAGCAGTACTTTTGTACAAAATAAATGCATTGAAATGAAAATGTTGCGTGCAGTCTTTAATTTGGATTATTGCTTGCATGATTTTGACAGCGATTGTGTCCCGAATTGATAATTTTTTTTAGATTGCAGTGATCGGCATGGTCTTGTAAGGTCGTAGGGCTGTGTGAACGAGGTATAACATGTATAAGGAGCGTATCAAAGCGTACAGAATCTTTCAAAAAAAAAAAAAATTTTAATTGTTACAAAAAAGGCTTTTCGTAGCTTTACGTTTTGAAAAAACTCAACAACGTTACATTCTTTATATATTAGAACGGCTCCCTCTGAAGTAACGTAGTTTTCGAGGAAGAAGTAATTTTTTCACGAATTTGATTTCGAGACCTCAAGTTTAGAATTTGAGGTCTTGAAATCAAACATCAGAAAGCACACAACTTCATATGACAAGGGTGTCCACTGTCTTTAAAGAGAACTTTATACCTGCGTTCCTGCTGCTGCGAATGACAGGGAGGCAATTACTTAATTTGGCAGGGCAGTCTTAGACTTTAGGAGGAGGACCCACCTCCCAAAACCCAGGTGTGGAGAACACTTACTACAGGTACATTTGTTTTGTTATGCAAGTCGCCAGACACACAAGGCCTGAAGGCCACTTCAAGGTGTGGGCTACAATTGTTTTTGTTATGCAAGTCGCCAGACACACAAGGCCTGAAGGCCACTTCAAGGTGTGGGCTACAATTGTTTTTGTTATGCAAGTCGCCAGACACACAAGGCCTGAAGGCCACTTCAAGGTGTGGGCTACAATTGTTTTTGTTATGCAAGGCGCCAGACACACAAGGCCTGAAGGCCACCTCAAGGTGTGGGCTACAATTGTTTTTGTTATGCAAGTCGCCAGACACACAAGGCCTGAAGGCCACTTCAAGGTGTGGGCTACAATTGTTTTTGTTATGCAAGGCGCCAGACACACAAGGCCTGAAGGCCACCTCAAGGTGTGGGCTACAATTGTTTTTGTTATGCAAGGCGCCAGACACACAAGGCCTGAAGGCCACTTCAAGGTGTGGGCTACAATTGTTTTTGTTATGCAAGTCGCCAGACACACAAGGCCTGAAGGCCACTTCAAGGTGTGGGCTACAATTGTTTTTGTTATGCAAGGCGCCAGACACACAAGGCCTGAAGGCCACTTCAAGGTGTGGGCTACAATTGTTTTTGTTATGCAAGTCGCCAGACACACAAGGCCTGAAGGCCACTTCAAGGTGTGGGCTACAATTGTTTTTGTTATGCAAGGCGCCAGACACACAAGGCCTGAAGGCCACTTCAAAGTGTGGGCTACAATTGTTTTTGTTATGCAAGTCGCCAAACACACAAGGCCTGAAGGCCACTTCAAGGTGTGGGCTACAATTGTTTTTGTTATGCAAGTCGCCAGACACACAAGGCCTGAAGGCCACTTCAAGGTGTGGGCTACAATTGTTTTTGTTATGCAAGTCGCCAGACACACAAGGCCTGAAGGCCACTTCAAGGTGTGGGCTACAATTGTTTTTGTTATGCAAGGCGCCAGACACACAAGGCCTGAAGGCCACTTCAAGGTGTGGGCTACAATTGTTTTTGTCATGCAAGTCGCCAGACACACAAGGCCTGAAGGCCACTTCAAGGTGTGGGCTACAATTGTTTTTGTTATGCAAGGCGCCAGACACACAAGGCCTGAAGGCCACTTCAAGGTGTGGGCTACAATTGTTTTGGTTCAAATCCCAGGTGAGGTCTACAATTTTGTTGTTACAACTTAGATTTCTAAATTTGTTGGGGGACGGAAATTTATGTGTAGGATTTTTTCAGGATATTTTAACTGACCGAGTTCGTCTAGTGGTAGAACTGTTTGCCTCTGAAGTAGAAGGTCCCTGGTTCAAATCCCAGGTGAGGTCTACAATTTTGTTGTTACAACTTAGATTTCAAAATTTGTTGGGGGACGGAAATTTATTAGTAGGATTTTTCCAGGATATTTTAACTGACCGAGTTGGTCTAGTGGTAGAACTGTTTGCCTCTGAAGTAGGAGGTCCCTGGTTCAAATCCCAGGTGAGGTCTACAATTTTGTTATTACAACTTAGATTTCAAAATTCGTTGAGGGACGGAAATTTATTAGTAGGATTTTTCCAAGATATTTTAACTGACTGAGTTGGTCTAGTGGTAGAACTGTTTGCCTCCGGAGTCGGAGGTCCCTGGTTCAAATCCCAGGTGAGGTCTACAATTTTGTTGTTACAACTTAGATTTCAAAATTTGTTGGGGGACGGAAATTTATAAGTAGGATTTTTCCAGGATATTTTAACTGACCGAGTTGGTCTAGTGGTAGAACTGTTTGCCTCCGGAGTCGGAGGTCCCTGGTTCAAATCCCAGGTGAGGTCTGCAATTTTGCTGTTACAACTTAGGTTTCAAAATTTGTTGGGGTTCGGAAATTTATTAGTAGGATTTTTCCAGGATATTTTACCTGACCGAGTTGGTCTATTGGTAGAACTGTTTGCCTATGGAGTCGGAGGTCCCTGGTTCAAATCCCAGGTGAGGTCTACAATTTTGTTGTTACAACTTAGATTTCAAAATTTGTTGGGGGACGGAAATTTATTAGTAGGATTTTTCCAGGATATTTTAACTGACCGAGTTGGTCTAGTGGTAGAACTGTTTGCCTCTGGAGTCGGAGGCGCCAGACACACAAGGCCTGAAGGGCACTTCAAGGTGTGGGCTACAATTGTTTTTGTTATGCAAGGCGCCAGACACACAAGGCCTGAAGGCCACTTCAAGGTGTGGGCTACAATTGTTTTTGTTATGCAAGTCGCCAGACACACAAGGCCTGAAGGCCACTTCAAGGTGTGGGCTACAATTGTTTTTGTTATGCAAGTCGCCAGACACACAAGGCCTGAAGGCCACTTCAAGGTGTGGGCTACAATTGTTTTTGTTATGCAAGGCGCCAGACACACAAGGCCTGAAGGCCACTTCAAGGTGTGGGCTACAATTGTTTTTGTTATGCAAGTCGCCAAACACACAAGGCCTGAAGGCCACTTCAAGGTGTGGGCTACAATTGTTTTTGTTATGCAAGTCGCCAGACACACAAGGCCTGAAGGCCACTTCAAGGTGTGGGCTACAATTGTTTTTGTTATGCAAGTCGCCAGACACACAAAGCCTGAAGGCCACTTCAAGGTGTGGGCTACAATTGTTTTTGTCATGCAAGTCGCCAGACACACAAGGCCTGAAGGCCACTTCAAGGTGTGGGCTACAATTGTTTTTGTTATGCAAGTCGCCAGACACACAAGGCCTGAAGGCCACTTCAAGGTGTGGGCTACAATTGTTTTTGTTATGCAAGGCGCCAGACACACAAGGCCTGAAGGCCACTTCAAGGTGTGGGCTACAATTGTTTTTTTTATGCAAGTCGCCAAACACACAAGGCCTGAAGGCCACTTCAAGGTGTGGGCTACAATTGTTTTTGTTATGCAAGTCGCCAGACACACAAGGCCTGAAGGCCACTTCAAGGTGTGGGCTACAATTGTTTTTGTTATGCAAGTCGCCAGACACACAAAGCCTGAAGGCCACTTCAAGGTGTGGGCTACAATTGTTTTTGTCATGCAAGTCGCCAGACACACAAGGCCTGAAGGCCACTTCAAGGTGTGGGCTACAATTGTTTTTGTCATGCAAGTCGCCAGACACACAAGGCCTGAAGGCCACTTCAAGGTGTGGGCTACAATTGTTTTTGTCATGCAAGTCGCCAGACACACAAGGCCTGAAGGCCACTTCAAGGTGTGGGCTACAATTGTTTTTGTTATGCAAGTCGCCAGACACACAAGGCCTGAAGGCCACTTCAAGGTGTGGGCTACAATTGTTTTTGTCATGCAAGTCGCCAGACACACAAGGCCTGAAGGCCACTTCAAGGTGTGGGCTACAATTGTTTTTGTCATGCAAGTCGCCAGACACACAAGGCCTGAAGGCCACTTCAAGGTGTGGGCTACAATTGTTTTTGTTATGCAAGTCGCCAGACACACAAAGCCTGAAGGCCACTTCAAGGTGTGGGCTACAATTGTTTTTGTCATGCAAGTCGCCAGACACACAAGGCCTGAAGGCCACTTCAAGGTGTGGGCTACAATTGTTTTTGTCATGCAAGTCGCCAGACACACAAGGCCTGAAGGCCACTTCAAGGTGTGGGCTACAATTGTTTTTGTTATGCAAGTCGCCAGACACACAAGGCCTGAAGGCCACTTCAAGGTGTGGGCTACAATTGTTTTTGTTATGCAAGTCGCCAGACACACAAGGCCTGAAGGCCACTTCAAGGTGTGGGCTACAATTGTTTTTGTTATGCAAGTCGCCAGGACACACAAGGCCTGAAGGCCACTTCAAGGTGTGGGCTACAATTGTTTTTGTTATGCAAGTCGCCAGGACACACAAGGCCTGAAGGCCACTTCAAGGTGTGGGCTACAATTGTTTTTTCCAGAGCCTGTTGCCACCTACTCCTAGAGCTGAAACAGGATTCCCTTTTACAGTCCATACGGATGTAAGGCTTGGGTATCTTCAGTGAAATATTTCTCAAAATACTTTATACTATCAAAAGCAGCTGTGCTTCTAACCAATGTTTTGTACTACCATTAATTTCAAGATTGACTACCAATCATAAACATTGCCTTTAACTTTCCATGGAAAAAGCAATTATGGTACATTGTAAAGTATCTTGCTCCGGGAGTGCCACAAGTGGAAATCGAACCCACACTCTGCTGATTTAAAACACCAGAGCTCCGGAGCTCTGAATTAACCGATCGTCCGCAACACGCCAGCACTTGGCTGAATCTTGTAAACTGTCTGGACCAATCAGCTTTAGTTTCCAAATGATACTCACAGGTAGTTGGTACCCTGCAAAAGCAGTGTCTCATTAGCAGCTACACTCCTCTCTGTACTGCTTTGTAGAATAACACTATTTGGTGTTGCCATAGAAATGAACTCTTGGGTTGACCTCTCTTGGCTTTGAGAACCTTGGAAGAGTTGCGGAGGTGATTTCATATTTGCGGTCGTTGCTAATTGGTTGTTGTCTGCAAGACTTGCTTTCAGTTGTTCGGTCTGATCTGCTACATTCTTATTGGCTGATATTCTTCCAATTAACTTGTGCCCCACTGTTCTTGGTGGAGATTGGTCAGTCCTGCTTGATTGATTGTTTTCAAATTCTTTTGACTTCAAATTTTCCGTTTTACATTCTGCTTGGTTGTTGCAAGATCCATTTTGAGTCCTCAACTGTGATTGGCTATCAATTGTTCTTCTTGGCGAGCATGTCCATAGATTTAATGGGATTGGATCAACCAATGGGATGGGCCGATCTAAACTACTTGGCACAGCATGGAAATCTGCCCAGATCTGCTCAATCTTAATATTCCACACATCATCCACAGCATTAGGTCTGAAGACGTAGGTTGTCAAGCGATTAACTCCCGTGCCTACCTGTGACTCAGTTGCTGGTTTGTTTGGCAAACTACCGTTAGCAATAGGGTTTCCTGTCTCACACTCATGAGGCAGGATGTAGTTAGGTTGGTACGCATGTTCCCATAACACACTCGGTAATGTCATCAAGTCGCTAGCTGTGCTAGGGAAGGAGGAGTTTGCCATGAAGAGCTTTTTGGTATGCAGAGCTTGTAAGATATGAGACAGATCAGGCCTGCTTGATCCAGTCCCTACGCGACAGTTTGTAGCAGTGACTTGAGACATTTGTACATGAAGCTCTGGTGGACGGTCTGGCTGACCATCTACAGGGACTTCTGCTGGTAAGATGAACTAGGGGCAAAAATAAAGACAAATGAAACTACATCAAAAATCCAGCTAGAATAAAA
The DNA here is from genome assembly GCF_902459465.1 of Asterias rubens. Taxonomy (NCBI): domain Eukaryota; kingdom Metazoa; phylum Echinodermata; class Asteroidea; order Forcipulatida; family Asteriidae; genus Asterias; species Asterias rubens. Next base: position 5,813,484 of record NC_047083.1, on the reverse strand, counting down.
GCATGCATAATTGACCAAGTGTTAATAATAATAATAATAATAATAATACAGAACATTTATAATGCGCACAAATCTGCAAAAAAAAAACTGCTCATGGTGCATACAGAGCAAACATTATCATACAAACATTAAACAGCTACACTTGAGCGGAATGTTTTTAAAGGAAATGCTATTTTAACTTGTTCATAGTGCATTTGTTCACCATTTTAATGTAATTATGATATATTTGTACACTTCTGAATAAAGTTATTATTGATTAAAAAATCAGTCCCGGCCATGACATTTGAGCCCTTGAGCAAGGCACAAAACAAGAATTGCTTTACAATAAAAAGTTGGGAAGGTACAGTGCATTCTGGTCTACCACCCAGGCTTCTAGTGGATGATACCCATGCCTTCATCCTTACAGACTGTGAAGGGGGTAACCTTGTCTCAGTCCCAGGAGTACATTACATGGCAATGCCCTCCTGGTGACAGTAGCCCTCACCTAGCGCATTCTGGTCTACCAGCCAGGCTCCTGGTTGATGATACCCATGCCTTCATCCTTACAGACTGTGAAGTGGGTAACCCTGATGCCCTCCTAGTGACAGTAGCCCTCACCTAGTGCATTCTGGTCTACCAGCCAGGCTCCTAGTGGATGATACCCATGCCTACATCCTTACAGACTGTAAAGGGGGTAACCATGTTTCAGCCCCAGGAGTACACAGCAACGTGTCCCTGGTGACAGAAGCCCTCACCTATCGCATGCTGCTCTGCCAGCCAGGCTCCCGTGGATGATACCCATGCCTACATCCTTACGGACTCTGATGAACAGATGAAGTGGGCAACCCTGTTTCAGCCCAAGGAGTAGGTTGGAACGCACCCCTGGTGGCAGTTGATTAGGGATGATAACCCAAATCAGTTAAGTGAGGCCCTCGCTTTGAAGTGGCTGTCCGTGGCATTGGGAATTTAGATTATCTCTAATAGTAATATATTTAATATATTTTTTTTTTATAAATGATTTGGGGTTGAACAAAGAAAAATTGACTAGAGGGGGATTTGAACCAACGACCTCCGGCGCTCTACCAGCTGAGCTATCTAGCCCTATAATATATATTTTTATATAGCGCTTAATCACAGCCCGCAGGGCATATCAAAGTACTTCTGACATTACATGTGTATTACCCCTGAACACTGGACCATATATTTAATTCCTTAACCCTTCTCAGCTCCCTGGGGAGTATACAGCTAATGCTCCGAGTTAGCATTCACATAAACCATCTCTGCCCTCAAAGGTACCCATTTTACCCCTGGGTGGAGAGGAGCTTATGGTCAAGTGTCTTGCTCAAAGACACAAGTGTCACGACCTGGATTCGAACCCACATCTTGATGACTTAACCACCAGAACTTGAGTCAGGGGCTCTTATCCGCTCGGCCACGACACCATGAAAACAACAAAAAACAACTAAACCCCTTATCCAAAGTATGTAACATGCAATTACCTTTGGCATGAGTGCATCAATGCGAATATCGGTATGATCTTTGCCTTCTGGTAGAGTCCCAGAGCCAGTCTCATCAATATCTGACTGTAATCAACAAGAAACACTTGCGTTAATTCTACAAATATTATTATTTCATGTACTGGCCATCATCCAGGTTGGCTCAGTGGTCTTATTTCCTGCAGCTCACCTCTGTGGACCCCAATAATATTAATAGACCATTTTTATTTAGCGCTTTTCACGCCCGAGGGGTGTCTCAAAGCGCTTCCGACATTATTACCCCTGGTCAGTGGGCCTTAAATCATTCCTTTAACCATCTCAGCTCCCTGGGGAGTATACAGCCTGTGCGCAATATATGCGCTACTCAGCATGCTCAGCTAAACCAATCACAAGAACCATCTCTGCCATCACAGGTACCCATTGGAGAGAAGGGTGGAGAGAAGCAATTATTCATGTACATGTACATGTACATGTTGTTGTAAGTGTCTTGCTCAGGGACACAAGTGTCACGACCGGGATTCGAACCCACTCGGCCACGACCGGGATTCGAACCCATGACCCTTGCAATTCTAGAGCAGTGTCTTACCAACTAGACCACTGAAATTGCCTGGTAGCTAGAGGCAGTTCGAATCCAATGATTTTAGCAGCGGGTATCACAACAATTTAATAAATGTTAAATTTGCGTATACATGTAGGGGATATAAGAAATGTTAATATTATTGCATTTACAATGCACCCTTACACCAATGTGTGTAATTAGCACTGTATACTACATGTACATACATGCAAGTACTTTCCCAGAGTCCTGTGAACAAAAAACACTATGTCTTTTTTTTATTCAGGTGGGATTCGAACCCACGACCCTCCTCTAGCTACTGAGAAATCATGGTGGTATACATGTAGTTGGTCTGGTTTTTATCACATTGTCTAGAATTGCAAAGTATATGAAAAGTTTGCATCTGAACAAGTTTGGAGTGACTGGATGCACTGGAAGTGGAAAGTCGACTGTTGCAGTCATTCGGTACGACTCTGGAGCATCTTGTTTCAGATGTCAATCTTGTCATCAGGCAACTCTAAAAGTCTGCCTGTCTGAAACCAAAATTTATTGGGGAAAATTAGAGTTTTAAAAGCGATAGTTTTGAGTCACTTCTAATCTGTTTGGTTCGGCATGACTCTGGAGTTCATGTCTGACCTGGCTGTTATTTCATCCAGTACAAATACAATGTAAATGTAGATGAATTGAGTTTTTACTTACATGACTTAGGGGTCAATTTTTCACAAAACATGAAGATTCACCATGGGATGGGAGTAGATAGTTCGAATTTCCGGAGACTTCTCAGTTTTGAAAAGAACTGTCCTGCTTTAAAACTACTACCTGGGCCGAAGGTAGAAAATTTACCCGGCAATGGTGTTACCACAAACCGAATATATACAGAGTTTAGTATTTACCAGTGTTTGGAGAATATTTGATGAGAACTGATTGAGCCACAAGACTGATGTGTAGTCTAAGCGAAACTGAACTGGATTCAGCTGAATGTAGGCAATCGGGGAAGGCACTGAAGAAATAAACACAAATCAAAAACAATTAATGTATTAAACAAGTGTCCAACAGGATTGAAGTGTAATAATAATATAATAATTCTGGGTTTGTTCATGTAGCGCTTTATCACACCCCTAGGGTGTATCAAAGTGCTCAGTTTTTTGTTTTTTGGGGCAAGGTACAGTTTGTGCTACATTTTGAAGCATGAGACCTCGTCCTTACATAGCACCACTGTAGTTGCAGTGCTTCAAAAAATAAGACCAGGAACCCCTTCTCTTTAAAATACAGAGCTCAGTAATGTGCATTACACAACACATCGGACCTACAGTTAAACATCCCGTTTGAAGGACACAGCAATAATGGTTAATTGTCTTGCTTCAAGGACACAAGTGTCACACACGTGTCACAACCGGGATTCTACCCCAAAAGACACCAGCGCTTGAGTCCCAAGTTCTTATCCACTCTGCAACAACACGCCATAGTCAGCAATTTTGTGTTCCATCCCATTCCTCCAAGTTTCTAAACTGAGATTGGAAGAAGCTAAAGTCTGGTCCCCTTTGAATAAAGCCAGGTTCCTACTCCTGGGAATGATTTGTGCAAAGCGAATTGGACGTCACCGTTTGACGTCCAATTGGACGTCCAATTGGCCTCTACTGTGCAATTCCGCTGCGAGCAATTTCCGAATTGCTCATGATGAATTTGCGAGGTCGAAATTTGCATCGCAGTCGCATTTGCAGGAAGTTTAAACGCGCTTGAAGGCACTGGCCACGTTTGCTACATGTGTAACTGTCAAACACCAGCATTTACACTTGGTGTATCCCAGACATCAAATACCAAACTTGTGAAAATTTGGGCGGAGTTGATCATCGAAGTTGCAAGAGAATAATGAATGAAAAACACCCTTAAGCTTATTGCACAGATGCAGAATTAAAGGCTTTGCAGTCGAAGTCTTTAATTATTTGAGTGAAAAATTGCCTCTTTTTCAAAAACTAGGTTACTTCAGAAGGAGCCTTTTCTCACAATGTTTTATACTATCAACAGCTCTCCATTGCTTGTTACCAAGTGAGTTTTTATGCAAATAATTATTTTGAGTAATTACCAATAGTGTCCAGTGCCTTTAATTAGTAATAAATAGTGTAAACAAAACTTGTTATTTATGAATGGGACCTGATTATCTCACACGGTCATCCATACTAGCAGCCATACACCATGTGGACATGTACAGTACATGTACAAACAATTGATATAATATGTTAATTAGTTGTTACATACAAGACAGGTTATTTGTGTACTGTGCATAGTAATTAATAGGCCCCTATATCACAAGTGTTTTCTTTTCCTTTGTTTTGAACATTCATCCTCCGACAAAACTTGGATGCCACAAAAATGAGTATGGCATGTCGAGTCCCAACGGTCTAGTTCAACGGACTCATTGCTCTGGTGCTGTCGGCAGCAGAGTTTGGATTCAAAACCTGGTCATGCATGACACTTATGCCTTGAGCTATTTACCAATTAAACAGTGGCTACAGAATGCTCAGAAATATATAGTTGTTACATTTTTGTAATAGATGCAGTCCACGGGAAACAGAAAAAACATATAACCAGTCTATTACCTCACGTTAAAACATGGTAAAAATGTTTTTTCCCCGAAACACTCCAAGCCAAAATTCTGAAAAACTTGAGGTCAAACAAACCCGCGCGACAAAGGAATCGTGATGTCATTGGCGCTATTAGATGCGGAAATAGCACCCTCAGTTGGCCAAAGGTAGAGAACTGTGTACAAACTCAATTAGGGAAAATCGCCACTAACGTCAAGGGGTCATTATAATAGATAAGCCGTTTTTGACTCTCGGCTGAAAAAGCCGCGAGGAGAGGTGCATTTTTGACTTGAATTATTCATTACCAAATGCAAATTTTAAGCGTAAAATGGTTATAAATCGGTATCTACGATGTCTGTTTGCCCAAAAGAGGTAATAGTTAAAATATTGAGATTATCCTGTAGCCGCTGTTTAACCATTATTGCTTCGTAACAAGTTGGGAAGGTACATGTACATGGTACAAGGTAGTGCATTTTACTCTGCCAGCCAGGCTACTAGTGGATGATACCCATGCCTACACACGGACTTTCTTACGGACTGTGAAGGGGGTAACCCTGTTTCAGCCCCAGGAGTATAAGCAGACGGTGGTAACGTACCCAAGCCCCTGGTAACGGTTGATTTGGGTTGACAGCTGAAACCAGTTACATTGTACATAAGTGTAGCCCTCACCGTGGCTGTCTGGCATTGTGATTTTAAGCAATTTTGCATTGACAACAAATTAAAATAACAAAACCATCAAACCATCAAAATGAAGCCCAGGTTGGACTTCTGCATTGCATACGACATGACAGAGTCTAGGTTATAATAAAGGTCACCTGCAATAGTAAAACTGTTCTTCCACGTGATGAAGCTTCATTAACATACCTTCGTCCCGAATTCCAAGTTTGCAGAGTTCAGAATTGCTTATTTTATAACAAACTGATCAAGCATTGATTGAGATTCTATTTGCAATGAAAAGAAGCTTGATACCAAGAATGTGAGCAGTGCAGAGCAACGGAGATTATAACACCCCTTACAAAAACTCTGCCTTTTTATTGGTTTAGAGCGCGTCACATGATATGTCTTAGTTTTACTAGAAACGGTGGCCATGTGACAGTGCTTCGTTTGCCGTGTGATAGTCCGACAACTATCACACGGCGTGCAGTACCCAAACGTTTTTTTATCCACCTCGAACCCAATCAGTTGTGCATCTGTGTATCTGAAGTGCGCGTGCGAAGTTACATGTATGAGGATGTTGGGGTGTTATAAAACAGATATTGACTGCTTTTACCTCTGCTATGGTTAAAACTTTGACTCCCTCGGTGATCCCCGGACCGTTCCGTTTTCCCTCGGCAGCCCCTCAGAAAAATAGAACGCTCCAGGGATCACCTCGGGAGTCGTAGTTTTAACCATAGCACTCGAAGCTGTCAATATTTGTATACCAGCATCCTGTCAGTGCTAGCAATCAAGATTAAGTGTAATTAGAGCAAAAATGAGTTTTTACAAATAATGAAAGAGCCAATAATTACATTTTACAGAAGAAAAGTTACAGCTGAGCAGAAAGGCTTACATACATGTATCAGTTTCCACCACCAGTGTGATTAGCAACATAAATTCGTTTGTACAGAATTGCATAGAAGGAACTCCCAATATGACAGCTCACAGAATGCTTTTAGAGGTCATTATAATTACCAATTCTTTCAATGCTCATATCTGGACATCAAATATACAGCAAATTCATGCGGGAAAAAATGAACAAAAAAAATATTTAATCTGCAACTTTCATCAAATCAAGCTGTTTAAAAATTGTGAGTGCACGAAAGCAAAACTTCACTAGATTCAGTGTTCACTCTTATCAAATAGTAGTCTTGGTTCCATAGCGCCCACTAGCTTTGCGTAATTCCATTCTCGCTACCATGGGCAGCGTGCCGTATCACCCAATAGCTTTGTGTAATTCCATATCGCTACCATAGTGCGCCCACTAGCTTTGCGTAATTCCATTCTCGCAACCATGGGCAGCGTGCCGTATCACCCAATAGCTTTGTGTAATTCCATATCGCTACCATAGTGCGCCCACTAGCTTTGCGTAATTCCGTTCTCACAACCATGGGCAGCGTGCCGTATCGCCTGCTAGCTTTTGTTTTTGATCTGGTGATATGTCAAACTCTATTGCAGTTTTGGGTGAACACACAAAAAACATGATTCATTTTAAGTGTAGTGCATGAAAAAACTTGCATTTCACGACGCGCGTAGTACATGTAAGTATCTGACAAGCACCCCACAAGCGTTCAAAACATTTAACAAGCATGTATGCAGGGCAATCACCATTGTTTAACATCGTCTCCCATCCAGGTTTAGCAACAGCAGGTAATGATACTGTGCATTGCCATTGTAAAAGAAAACATAGCTGTGGATTTTGGCAGGTTATTTATCTGAAAAATCAGTACGAGAAACCTCCATTAAAAAATATAGGCCAAAATAAAACATCCCTTTCATCTGACAACTGATATATGTCATCTCCATTTAATTCCTGTTCCAAACGGTGAACTTTTGGATCATGCACAGACCAGTAGGGCTGCTGACTGCTCAGGCAATTTAACTGCTCATCTACAATGTATTAAGTTTGATGACCAAAGCAATTCAATGTAGACACACCCACTGGTGAAAATGATTTAAAGTTAGCAATGTTTTTGTTGCTAAACTTGGAAAATCTTTAATGGAGCTGTCCCAAATAATGACGACAGACAATTGATTGAAAAATAAACAAACCTGGGAAGTTGAGCTCATCTGGGAAGTAGAAGGAAGTGTACTCAATGTGAATGGAGGGCATTTCACCAGGCAGAAAAAACGTCTTCTTGTCTGACTGGAATAAGAAGTTGTTGGTTTTGGTATGGTGCCCAGCACTCTTCCCCACCGCCACTGTATGAACTTTAAAGTCCCTCAGTCTAACCACCATGCTATGTGACATCAACTTCACCCTTGACTTCTGTCGACTCACAGGTTGACCTTTAGCATTTGCTTGCTGACCTTTGACATGCTGCCCGCTCTTTAAGGACTGTTGCTGCTGCATTTTGGTTTGCTGGTGACCTTTAACCTCATGACCTTTGGTCTGGGGATGACCTTTAGCCTGATCAGCATCTGCCCACTGAACTTTTGGTTTAGGTCCAGTTTCTGGTCCGGGTGGGGGTGTCGTTCGCTCTGAATGGAAGACAACAAAAATAAAAAACAGAATTTAGGACTGAAGTCAATTCAAAAGCTGTCAATTTACTTACTCAAAAAGCACTGATAAAGATGATCACCCAAGTATCAGCAAGCATTTATGTAGAACCAATTTACTGCAAACTACATGTACACTAAATGCAGCTAGGAATTGTACAGTCTATTTTCCAAAGACAAACGAGGCTAAAAGATGATCATCCAGCTCGTCCAAGTATCAGTCACGGTGATGGTTTACTGCAAACTAAATGTACATGAATTGCAGCTAAGAATTGTTTATTCTATTTTTAACAGATAAATGAGGCTAAAAGCATCCCAAAATACTCAAAACAAAGTCTAGTGGTATACAGTTATAATGAACAGTCAAGAATTTAATAAATCATAGGCAGGGGGCCGTTGTTAAACTGCATACACTGATCGAGAGAGTTTCGCCAACTGGGTAAGCGGCATGTACATGTACATGCAAGCACTCCGGGTCCTGGGTATGTGCATTGAACCACACAATGGGTCGTTCGTTGTAAGTTAAAACCAGATGTCATTCTGTCCACAAGCAGTGTTAAAAGGTAAACCCAAACTGGTTTTGACTTAGACCGCCTAGCTGGACAGTTTAAGTTTTGGGGTTTAGACCCGATCCAGTCTAACATTTTGTTGCGTTCAGACGCACAAAAGTTGAACACGAACCGGTCCAAGTTGAGTCAGACCAACTTTAGTGCGGCATGTGAACGACCTCTTAGCCTCTTTTTCTAATGGAGCATTCGTTTAATGCAGTGTCTAGTAAGCCAGGAATTCGGAAAGTGGGAGTGCAAACTGAAAAAGTGGGAGTGAAACCTAAAATCACTACAAAAAATTTGAAACATTGTGTGCGTAGCACAAAACATGAGCGCGCAGCACGAAGTCTGTCTCGCCGGGATCCATGGCCCTTAAGGGTCCATGGCCCTCTTAAAGACTCTGGAAGCTATGGCTACTGTATGTTTCTGATGCATTTCTGGTACCTATTTCTCTGGTACAAGTAAACTATTTTGATTTTTTGATTTTTTACTTGAAAATAAGAGGCTTTAAAGCACAGATATTGTAAAGATGAAAGACGTCCACTATTTTTGCTCCTTGTTTGCAATAATGATCAAACATTGTAACATAGAAGATGCAAACAACAAATAACACATGAATCATTTCAAACAGGTTACAACCAGAGTCTACTTGATTTGTATGTAATGTGTGGTTTGTGCATTGTGTTTTGTGTGGTCGCAACGTGGTCAGCGTATTCGCGGCAACTTCAAGTGATTTTTATTTATGGTTGCGTCATTGAAAGTTTGATTCAAAAAGAAGAAGGAAATCTGGTAAAACCAAATCTAATTTTACTCACTGCTGTTTTTAAACTTTTCAACATAAACAATGATAATAAAGTTCAGTAATTTTCACTGAAATTATGAGACAGCACGGCTTCAACCAAGCCGTGCATCAAAATTTTTCCTGTGATTTCAGCCCAACTGGCCGTGCTAACACGGCCTGCACGGCTTGCTAGCTAACACGGTGGTTTAATGTGTTGGAAAAATAGTTAAATGTCTTGAAACCTGTACAGTACAATGTACATGTATGTACATACAATGTAAAATGAACTTCGGTTCTTGTAGTAATGCCAACATGTACCAAAGTAGTTGCCATCTCAATGGGTGCGTTCCATTTGGTTCCCCGGGTCGACCCCTGTCTGCTCTTGATACTTTCAAATAGTTTTGAGGTCATTCAAGGGGCTCACCAGGGTCAGCCCCCAGTGCCCTGCTTGTGGAGCAGGTCACTTGGGGCTGGCCCCAGGTGCATGGCATCAACACAAGAGGGTGAGTTAGCTTTTCTTGTCATCAGGGACTCACCCGAGTGAGCACCGCGGGGTCGACCCAGGGAAGCTAATCGAACGCACCCTGTGTTTGTATGACCACAGACATAACAGAAGCAATACCTTTATTTGAACTCTGACCTCCAGGCTGAACTGGACCCTTATTGGCTGTTTTCTTGGTGATGTAATCAGCTGCATATTTATATTGTTGTTTGAGATGTGCAAGTAGAGTATGAATCCATTTATCAGATGTCTTCATTGCTTCATCATAGAAGTCCCAATGTTCTCTGCTACTACCTGCATTCAAATAATACAAATAGGGTGTTTATATTGTTATCATCTACAGTATAGACAACTGGAATTGCTAATTACTTCACATGAGACCAGGGGTCAATTTCACAAAGAGTTAGGACTCGTCTTATCTCGAGTTAGGACGAGTAACTAAGGATTAATCTTAAGGTCTGCATGCTACAGTGCAGGGTTTGGACTCATCCTAAGTCCTAAGATTAGTCTTAAGTTAGGAAGAGTTTTGTGAAATCGACAACAGGCCTTAGATCATTTCATCATCACTCATACTCTATGTTCCCAAAACTCGTCCGGCAAGTTACATGTACAGAGACCGTGCCTTTTCCAGCTGTGCACCGCGTCTCTGGAATTCCTTGCCAGACGAGCTCATCCAGGGAACGATTTCATCCAGCACTTCTGCATAGCAAAGTATTTTGACTGAAAGGGGTTCACCCCGGTGTTCCTGGCTGTGGCTGCTGTATGCGCCGTAACACGTTGCAAACCGTTATTTAAGGTACTACATAATTGGGTCTCAGAATTCATCACTGCAATAACCTATCTTTCTGAAAGTTTGTACTCAGTACATTGAGTACCTTGTTTGGTAGATATTATAGTTATTATTATAAAGGAAACACATGTGTACTTACTTGCTGTATGGAACGGGTAGTAATCCAGCGAGAAACCATGGAGACCAATCTGCATTGCACCATTTTCAATGCGACGTTTAAACTTCTCTAGAAGTAACAAACAATAATCAAAATGAGTTGGGGATCTGTCAATCATGCGGTGTGTCCTTTTCAATTTCAGACGTGGCATACGTATTTATATTAAAACTTTCTTGAAATGGATCCTAACTTCGAGGCACACTTTATTCAGAAATGATGGGTGAGTGGACTTAAACCATAATGTAAAGATTGTCAGCTGCTGGGCTTGGAAATAGTAAGCTGTACATCCAAGAACTCATGCAACATCCTATACAACAAGTAAAAACAAATCCATTTGAGACTAGCACTGCAAACAGTGCATACATGTTATGGTACATGTATAAATGACACACAGGTAGACAGAAAAAACAATACATTTTTAATGAGTTAATAACAATCATACTCGATAAGTCAGTAAAGTGTATTTGTAAAGCATACATAACATGAACGTGCGTTAGGATTATCATGTTATAAACACTGCAACTTGAAATGTATGTATGCATGTTAGTGGGTGCATGGAATTTGTTTGATTAGTTTAGCACTGTCACTTATTTAATCCAAGGTACATGTAGTATAAGTAAATGTAACTGCCAAAAGTAGGTTCTGGCCTCTCCCTATCCTCGGTAATTTGGTGTCACTTTATGAACTCTGCCCAAAATAAATGAACAACTAAAAACAACTTGGTTATGTTGCCTTCTATCAATGTAGACAGGATGAATGTATGTACAACATGCTACATGCACAATGTGTAAACACACACTATCTGACTACAAACAAACTCAAATACCATGATACGCACAACGAAAAAGGCACAACTTCAACTTTACATACAGTAGGCCGGTAATGCAAGATCTCAAAATGGGCTCATTAGTACATGAATCTAAGATCCAGGAAACAAACATGTGCAACTGCTCATTACACAAAGCAACACCCCTGGAATGCGAAGTATTGTTGCCCTCGTGAGGGCGCTCTCAAACATTGTCCGGGGGGTATACTCATTCATACCCAACACAATTATTAAAGAATGGAACACATTACAACCACAAAAATCATATCCATCACGGAAAATTTAAAAGAGCCGTTATAATCCACCGCTTAAGCAACTTTAAACTACGACGCAACAAAAGTGATAGAATGCCGTTTAAAACTGTGCAGGACGAATCGCGTATATACACGTACCCTCAGTGATTTTTTTTAACAGAACTCGGGTAAGTACCGAGTACATCATGTGTATACAGTACAGTGCTAACACACATCGGTGTATGGATAAAAACCAAAATTAATATTCTTTATTCCAGATGCAAATTTAACATCTATTTTACATCAAAATTGCTTATTTTGTTATCAGTCGGCCATGTCAGCCATTGGATTGATTGACTTTCCATAGAGCTACTGCACAGGTACTCACTCTGGATACATAGAAACAATGTACATTGACCCCCTAGCAAGTAAGATTTTATACAATCATGCATTAATACCTTCCATTCCTGTTATTGGATAGCCAGAGGGTGGGGTTAGAAAAAGATGAAAAACAATAAAGATATGAGGTTAATGTCGTCAGTAATAAACATGAAAACATACACTGTACTGTGTCAGTCTCCTGACGATGACTAGAGCAAGCTACATGTAGTCGAAACGTTGAGACAATTAATAACTCACTCCGCAATAGTGCAGTTAATAACGACCCTAAAATTTTAAGTACAGTAGTCCCGGCCGATTTTCTACCTTCTGCCTAGGTAAAAGCAGGACAGTTCTTTTCAGAACTGAGAAGTCTCCCAAAAAATCTGAAAAGTCTACTCCGCTGTAGTAGAATATATATAGCAAGACAGTTCTCTTTAGAACAAACTCTACCTGGCAAGTAGATTAGGCCTACACCATGTACACATGTCGTTACCGCAAACCAAATATATAGTGTACAGTTGTCCCATCAGTGCAACATTGCTCCACTTTCAAATGTTTTGCATAAATCACTTTTAAGGTTTGGAAATGCAATACAACAAGTCCACTTATACATATGATTTAAGGGTTTATGATGTGACAGAAGACGTCATGTTATCATCATGTGCGCTTGTGTTTTAACAAGAACAAATTACTTAAAATTTTGCTTATATTTGCTCCATACACTATTCCACTCGCGCTTTGTGTGATGACTTTGTGAATAAAACAACATTACATACAAACATTATGCACACGCATCAGTAGACGACCGACATACAGTTAACTGCTGCTGGTGAGTACCTGCTATGGCACCAGTTAGCAGTTAGAAGTTCGCAGTTAGTGACAGCAGTTAGGTCAATTAAACTACGGCACTTTTGTATTGTTCACAATTTTTTGACTTCCATAATGCAGTATAGGTCCCAACCGGGTGCTTCTGTTTTAATCAATGTGCCTTTTTAAATAATAATTATTCCACTTTTTCTGCCGTGTATAAAATAGTACTCTTAACTACTCTCTCTATGTTTTTTGTAAAAGCCAGTAGCATTGAAAACAGTTATTACGTTCACTTTTGTTTTTCTTGGCATGTGTTGCTGGCTCTTGTATGTTCCTGTCTCATTTTGATTATTGTCTTGCTCTGTGCTGTATGATTGTCATGTGTGAATGCCGAATAAATAATAATAATACTACTACTAATAATAATACTACTTCTAATAATAATACTACTACTAATAATAATACTACTACTAATAATAATAATACTACTACTACTAATAATACTACTACTACTAATAATAATACTACTACTAATAAAATAATACTAATAATACTTCTAATAATAATAATAGTAATAATAATGTGTGTGACCTCACCCTGCTCTGGTTGGTTCATCTCATCACACAGATGCAGATCAATGCTTCGTGTGAATAAATGATAAGAAGTTTCTTGGACGTCATATTTCTCAAAGTACTGTAGATTCTGTAGCTCCTTATGCGTCTTGATGTTATGGGTTCTATTAGTGGAGTCATCTTGCATTGGAGAAGGAGAAGCAGTGGGCTAGTTACAAAACAACCAAACAAACAATTAAGTATAGGACAGGGGTGAGAGCAATTGCTGATGAAAAGGTCTTAAACTGAGATCCAGATCTTAGAAGGTTCATTAATAATAATAATAATAATAATAATAAGACTTGTAATGCGCACATATCCACCCTGCTGGGTGTTTAATGGCATCTCCACCATTGATAACTCTTTGAGATAAAGATTCCAAAGAAGTTTTTGCAACAGCCTCCTCAGCACTACAGAAGTAGATTAAAGAGCCGTGCTTGTTTATTTTGGAGAAAAGTTCAGCATTCCATTTTTGATCAGGCAGACTTTAAAAAGTATGAAATGCATCAAATCATCACCATTCATCCAGACATGGTTTTGTTGTTGATCTTTTTTTTTCTTGTACCTGTGTCTAAAGAAGTACTACAAATAAAAAACTGACCAATCAGAATCTCCTAAAAGCCTGGGGGACTTGTGCGACTTGTGTCAAAGTCTCGACTTTTGATTGCTTAGTTGAGTCGCGTCTACCACATTTCAACTACTAGATATATTATGCCGCCACGACTACTACAAAAATAGTCGTGACTATCTGTTTGGTAAACCAATTGTGTTCTGAATAGTTGTGAGGCGTGAACATAATTTACTTAAAAACCACAATCGGACATCAGTGACACAATCCATTCAGCTTGAGTTTTACTATATTGCCGAAAATGCCACAATGCATCTTGAGAATTAAAATTTGGTCGCGACGAGTGTTGTAGTTGCGACTATTTGAGTTGCGACTAGTCGAGTAGTAAATTTCACTAGTCGCCCAGGCCTAATCTCCTGCCCTGCCAAACCATAAGTCAAGGTTTCTAAAAAAGCCAATTTCTACCTGTCCTTTATCAGCTGCCCTTGCTTTGCTCTGATTGGCTGCTTTCTCAATGACAGGCATAAGACTTCGTAGATGAAGGATCACTGCCTTCATCTGAGAATCAGTCAAAACCCAGAGAATATCATCCAGTAACATCTGAAGCTTGGATGATATGAGACTACAGTCTATCTCATGCTTCTTGATTGTAACTCGCACCTGTGTAGAAAATATTAATAACCATAATTTAGGAGGCTAATCATCCTTACTTCAAGTTTACACTCCGTCAAGGAATCTTCGATTAAGTCCCATGCTTCTCCTCATTGAACCCAAGTCTCGACACTCCTGGGTTGACAGGTCTTTTTCTTCAGCTGCGCCACGCATTTGGAACTCTCTACCACTTAATCTTAGATCTTGTCTTTGTACAACAAAATTCAAATGTCTTCTCAAAACTTATTTTATGTCAAGGACTAATTTTGTTGTGTCTGTTTTCTATCGTTTTGTTTTTGGTTTAACTGTGCCTTGAACACCCAGCGGGGTGGGTTTGTGCACCTTACAAGCCTGTATTATTATTATTGTTATTACTGGCAGCTGAGAAATGAGTAAAACAAGTCACAAAAACAATTGTTTGACTCAGGAGACAAAAATTTGCTCAGCATGTAAAAAGTATTTTTGTGACATTGTTTTATTCATTTCTCAAAAACTACAGCAAGTAATATTTTAAGGTAAGCTTTCTACTACCATTATCTTCAAACGGTGTAAGTTTAATGTAAGTCTGTGGACATTGTGTTTTGTGTTGTAAAAAGTACCAAAACCCTTGAAGCACCTTATAAAAGACTCTGATAGTTTGAATAATTACATGAAACGTAGAAATAAAAATTATCATGAGAGGCCCTATTGTTTGTTATGGACATTTTATTTAAATATAAAAACAAGAATGGTGTGTTAACAAACACAAATGCCACACTGACATCAAATTCATTCTTGAGTTATTGCTTGGACAATATATATTTTGTTTTAGCCAAATGACATTGACATTTTGTCCTGGGAGTCCAAAAACAATAGGCTTCAGGTGGATCTCTAGAACAGTCCACAAACCAAGTTTGGAGTTGATATGCTTTTCAAGCCCTTTTTGAGTCATCACTCGGACAACATTTCTTTTGTTTTAGCCATAATGACCTTAATATTAACAGAGGAGGTCCAAAAACAACTTAGGCTTCTGGGGATCCCTAGACCAATCCACAGACTAAGTTTGGAGTTGATATGCTTTTCAAGCCCTTTTGAAGTTATTGCTCGAAACAAAATATCTTTTGTTTTAGCCATAATGACCTTAAGGCCGTGTCCGAAACGACGACTTCGGCTACAGCTACGTCTAGATCAGCGCGTCTGTCAGTGTTGAAGAATAGGCAGACGCGCGCGATCTAGCCGTAGCTGTAGCCGAAGTTGCCGTTTCGGACACGGCCTAATATTTAGCAGAGGAGGTCCAAAAACAACTTAGGCTTCTGGGGATCCCAAGACCAATCCACAGATAAGTTTGGAGTTGCTACGCCAAGTCCTTCTTGAGTTATCATTCGGACAATGATCACACACACATGCACGCACACGGAAGGACAAAGCAAACACAAAGCACACCCAAAGACAAAGCAAACACAAAGCCTACATGTACATGCCCATTCAGCTGGCTTCTCCAGCAGGGAATAACATTTCATTTTACAATTTTCCAGGTTTTATAGTCCTTAAACATGTTAAATACTCAGTAGTTTGGTGTTAGATATTCACCTTTCCTT
Source organism: Asterias rubens (assembly GCF_902459465.1). Classification (NCBI taxonomy): domain Eukaryota; kingdom Metazoa; phylum Echinodermata; class Asteroidea; order Forcipulatida; family Asteriidae; genus Asterias; species Asterias rubens. Next base: position 5,797,241 of record NC_047083.1, on the reverse strand, counting down.
GATTTGTGATCAACCTAATTGGAGTAGTGGGCCGTTCCGCATCAGTCTCAATAGCATCTAATGTAAGGCGAACAGTGGACCATTCCACTTCTTTGAAGGTAAGGATCTGTTCCTTGTTGGAGTCTTTGATGCGAGTATAGCGTAGATCAGCTGGTTTCCAATGTGGAGTAGTGCTTTGGACAATCAGCTGAGCAATCTAACAACAAGAACATGGCAAACTTTAATATTAGGAAAGAAATTAGAAATACTACCAACCAGCATGACCAGCATGAAAACTGCAGCTGTGAACAACATAATAATAAAGACAATTAAAATGTGCAAAAGCATATCCACTAAAGGGGTGCTCAAGGCACGTACAAGAAAAACAGTTATTAAGAATGGCTTGTCATAAGGTTTGTTTTAAATTTGATCTTGAAACTATCAACAGTCCCACATATCTTGACTGCAATGGGAAGCTTGTTCCACAAGTGAGGGGCAGTGCGGCAAATGCATGATCACCCCATGAGCTTTTCGATTTTGGGACAACTAGAGATACTATGTAGATAACTGGAAGAACGGAGACCTGAGATAGATGGCTTATGGACGTTGATGAGAGAAGCGATGTATAGGCGAGGAGAACTTTAATGGACAGGATGATGAGAAGGAATTTGTATGCAAGTCGCTGTTCAACTGGTTAGCAGTGAAGGCGTCTTTTAGGACTGGTGTGTGCGAGTATTTCCGTGTGTTTGTGACTAGACGGGCTGCGGCATTCTGGACCCGTTGGAGCTTCTGAACTTGGTAGTTAGGAGACCTATACATGTAGCAGCAGACAATTGCAGCAGTCATTACATTACGAGTATGACATTATTATTAAATGAATGTGATTTTTAGAAGGAGACATTACAGTCTGAGAAATGTTTCTGCATTTGAAAGTTTCTCAGATTGTGTATTACAAACATTGTACATACACACGGTCTAAGGCTCGCACAGACCAATATTTTTTATTTTTTTTTTCGAAGGGTAAAAAATAGGAAAACAAAACTAATGCTGCAATCAAAATATGGTGATATGTGTTAGCTAAAAAAATACTACATGTAATTTCTTTGAAATTGACAATATTTTAAGCAAACAAATTACATGTATTTTGTACCTGGATGATTTTAGATAATAATCAGTGACCTTTCAGATTGCAATTTATCTTTTTTATGTTCTCTTTTTTTTCTAAAACTTTTGAGACTGTGGGCTCTACTCAAGCATTCTGGATATGTTTTCTTTTAAAAGTTGGACTGATCGGGTCTACTGGACTGATGGAACAAGGTCTTCGGAATGTTTTTTACTTCATGTACTTGGTTTTTATCTTGGCACTAATACATGTACATGTACATGTACATCAAGAAAATAACCTACATGTAATAATGCAATCTGGGTCTAGGTTTTTTTCTTGATGATTGAATTTTTTTAAATTTATTATTACATTGAGTATAGGCCACAAAGTTTGTGCGTATCGTCATGCAATCGCGGGTATCAACCTGATACATGTACGTTAGCTTGTGCATAGGGTAAACCCTTGTAAAGGTTTATTTTCTGTTTACTTCAGGGAGCTGTATGAAATGTGTGACTGGTTGTTACTAGTAGACGTCTGAGTACGCCTGATTGCACAATAACCATGCTTGAGGCTACTGGATGATTGTGTATCTAGACTTGATAATATCACTCAGTGTCAGGGTTATTCCGTTCCCTTAAAGACATGTATGTACCTTTTATTGTTTATACACATGTAGTGTACATTTTATGTATCTTTAAATTTATCTTCTCCATTTTGTTTTGTGGAAATAAATAAATAAATAAACTAGACATGATTGCATTTGTGCACAAATGCATAGCTGTTTCGTTAAACATTTTCAAATTAATCAACTTTAATAATTTGAAATTCTTTTTTAATCAAAGCAGTTATGACCTACATGTATCCAGCCTATTTAAAAAAAAAATGTTAGAATATACATGTACCAAGGATCAGTTAGCAATTTATGACTTTAAGGTGCAAAATAAAAGAAATAAAAAACATGTGATGATGTCATCATAACGTCATTTCACAATTTACAAGAACTTGCCAATATCTAAGAACCTACAAAGTTTCAAAATGCCACGTCACCAGACATGCCAACTTCTGGGATCACAACACTGTATTCTGAAACCCCAAAACCTGTATTTTGCATAAAAAACCTAATTTTTGATAAAACATGCGTAAACGTAGTCTTAAGTCCCGAGACAGGCAAAAAAGAGAAGGTGCGTAGGCCATTAAGTTATCGAACAGCCCAATTAAACCAGTAATGTAAAAATTGGGGAAAAAAATAAAAATAAAAAAATTGGGCAGATGTTTCCCTATGGGTGGTTAACCCAGTGAAACAGGTTTTATATGAAAAAGATATTGATAAATCATATTATCTTAAAGATATTGATAAATCATATCTTATTCATATAGAAACCCTTGGTAAATTTCATTTTGTCAAAAGAAGACAAGTAAAAAAACAAAATTAATTTATTTTCAAAGAAGAAGACAACACATCATCCCAAAACTTTTGTTTCTTGCATTTGGGGGCATAGTTCTTAAATTTATCTTATATACATCTCGCTTCAGGCGCTCTTTTGCGTCTTTATTTTGTAAAATTCTTTTGCAAACTCAATTCATTCACCATGTTTTTCGTCCCTTCACAAACGACCGATACCATATAAGGGCATTTTTGACAACAGCGCCCTCTGTTGTTCAATTAATTGTGTTAGACTGGTTCCCTGTGAAATTGGGACGTCAGACAAACTAGTGTGCAGGCAATGACTATGGATGCAAGGGAATCTCCATTGTGCTCGATGTATGTGTGGGTGAGCGTTGAAGGAACTTCTACCACGAATAAAGTTCACTGGATAATCATTGTCGGCCAAAAACTTATTTGTGTCAATAAACAAATATTGAACTTGAGTTGAAAAAAGGGCACGACGGCCAACGGGGAGAAAATTGTATTTTTGCGGTGGCGATGCTCAATACCCGTATACCCGTATTTTTTTACAAAAACCCGTACGAAATACGGGAATAACGCACTAGTTGGCATGTCTGCGTCAGTGATCCCCAGTGATGTCATTGATCTGTCACTTCACACATATAATGCCTGCCTGACGATCAACATGTGTTAAAATTTTGAGGTGATTACAAAAAAACTTCACCACACACATCTTAAAAAAGTCCATTTTGTAGAGTTTTCAACCTGTCGCTAGAGGGCAATCTTGTGTATTGTGATGTCATCAGTATATTTTTTTAACTGCCCACCATTGCCAGACACTGACACTGTTGAAAGCAAGTTCATAAATTTTGCCACTTTTGAATAACAAGGCACTTCCGGTTTCGACCGGAAGTAGAGGTCATGTGAGGTCACACACACAAAATAAAATGAAGACCTAATTTATCCCTACCCAATCCCGCCAACAGAAACCTATGGTCTCTTGTGGCTGATTTGATACAGATTTTCAAATATTTAAAATAGTGTAGCTTTAAGACGACGTCACGTGACAGGTGATGACGTCATCATGACGTCATTCATGTCATTGCAGACCATTACATCAATACCTTTTATCACTTAAAGTTTCATTGCAATTGCCTTTTAGGAACTATGCAAAAGACTGCTTAAACGAACCGTGTGTTATCTCAATGGCTTTTTTCACTGAACCAGACAACAACAACAAAAAACTTTCACAAAAACAAGAGCTGTTTCACTGCGCTGCGCTATGAAACAGCTAAAAAAAAAAAAATGCTTAAACAAAAACAAGAGCTGTTTCTGATAGATGTAAAATTTGCATCGGGGATAAAGAACATTAATTGTTTTTTGGTTTTTACCCATACACCGATGTGTGTTAGCACTGTATACTCAGTACTTTCCCGAGTCCTGTGAAAAAATATCACAGGCATATTTACTCGAGTGGGATTCGAACCCCTGACCCTTGCAATTCTAGAGCAGTGTCTTACCAAATAGACTACCGAGGTTGCCCGGTAGCTAGAGGCAGTTTGAATCCAATGTTTTGGCAGCGGGTACCGCAACGGTGTGTGCGTAAAAACCCAAAAACAATTAATATTCTTTATCCCTGATGCAAATTTAACTCTCTTTCATATCATTGCAGTACCCACTGCCAAAACATTGGATTCGAACTGCTTCCAGCTACCGGGCAATCTCGGTAGTCTAGTTGGTAAGACACTGCTCTAGAATTGCAAGGGTCAGGGGTTCGAATCCCACCCGAGTAAATATGCCTGTGATATTTTTTCACAGGACTCGGGAAAGTACTGAGTATACAGTGCTACTGTAAAAACACACAAATCGGTGTATGGGGAAACACCAAAAAATAATTAATACAAAAGCTGTTTCGCTGCGCTGCGCTGCGCTGCGCTACGAAACAGCTAATAAATTACATACACTGTACCTGTAGGTTGATGTGAAACGTGTCTGATTTTAGAAGACCGGTAATAGAGTTGATGTGAATGTACATGCCATCCACTACCTTCTCTGGGAAACCATATCTGCTTGCAGGCCTGCATGGGAAAAAGGTTCAAGATGGTTAAGCTCGGTTCATACACGTACATGTACTTCCTAGGAATGCAAATGCGGAGCGAATTTTGGTAATGCAACACTCGATTTGTGATGCAGTGAAGTTCGCATCGCTCGAAGCATTCGCAGGAAGTATGAACCCGGCTTTACTCAATAAAATGCCTTCCATTTTGATTCTATTGACTTGTTACTGTACTTTAGTTTAAGAAACCTTGGAATCATCAAAGGCAACACAGTGTACAAAAGATGTATGCCCTGCAGTGGTGTTCAGAAGCAGAGTCAGGGTTCGAGTCCCAGTCATGATGATTACATGTATATTGTTTTCCCTGAAAAAAGGGGGAAAAAAATGAAAACCATTTTTTTTTTTTTATAGTGCCCTAGTTATTGGGCCAAAAACTTTCATTTTATCTCTCTCAGCTTCCTGGGGAGTATACCGCACTGAGCTGTGGGCGCTACAAAGGCTTTTTAGTACACAGTATCAACCTTTGCAGAATATACCCCTGTGGTGTGAAGAGAAGCAATAGTAGTCAAAGCATCTTGCTCTACTATACACGTGTCTTGACCTGGATTAGAACCCACACTCCGATGAAATAACCACCGGAACTTGAAATTGATGCTCAAAAACCATTGGGCCATGCATGACACCATCATGTCAAACATGAGGCCAAATGACAAAAAACACATGTTTAGCATCCTGCCTTTTTGAAAAAGGGAAAGATTAATTTATTTTTTTCAATAGCCCACCTGACACAGGCTGGGCTGATTTTCAAAGTAAATGTTTTTTCGTCTGAGACCAATTTGGTTTTCCTTGGAAAAGAAAAAAAAAGAAGGCCGCCTTTTAAAAGGAAGCAGGCGGGGGACGCTAAACATTTTTTCTTTTTTACCTAACCATCAATTCAATGGCTTCAATCTAGATCACAATCTTCTTGGTATGGATTGACCAATCAGAAGTTTGCTTGAAGATGTAGTAGATTCCATCTATGTATGAATATTAATGACTTACACTTGAGACTGTTTATTTGTCATGTCTTGTAACGTACTCGTTGTTTCTCTGAGTGTACGACATGTCGCCATCTCCAGTTCTACTTGGTCCAGATACTATTGTACAATCCAAACAATAATGTTAAGTTCTAGTCAAAATCAGTACTTGAATAGCTCTTTTCACACTAACTCTATTCACCAGGGTTGCCCCAGGGGAATAACGGCCGCCCTATTCACACTATGATCGCATTATCCCCCACTCTTCCCCCAGTCTGCCCCAGTAAATGGGCATACCCCGGGGAACAGCCACCACTGCTCTGAAGTATGGAGTAAGCGGTAAAACCAAAACCCTATGGAATAGGGACTCATTGTCAAAGTACGCCAGGGTAACAGTGGGGTAAAAAAGCATCCTGGGCCTCCCAGGGACTAATTTTATTAAAAATTGAGGCCATTAATATAAATTGTGCATGCTACTGTACAACATAATGCTGTACAGAGGTGTACAGTTACTAAGAAATTAATGTTCATACAATTAAAACTTTACATTTGACACAAAAGGTTTGTAATATGCTATAATGCTACATGTAGTACATGTACGGGTATACATGTACATGTACATGTAACACTCTATTAATTGCTAAAAGGAAAATAGATGCATAGGCCTACTAGTCATTTCTATAATGTACAGGGATGTGATAGGCTTTTGAGAAAGAAAACTGAACTCTGAGTGCAAAGCGCGAAAGCATGCAAGCTCAAAAACTTGCGAGCATGTAGCCTCATAAGGCTATAACATTTATCTTTTAAAAGCCCTTCTCTGCACTCTGAGGCGTTATTAATGGTTACATGTAAACAGCTGTGTAAGAGAAGAAGGCATAAGCGAACGTGGACTTTGCAAGTTCTAACACAAACAGAAAATCCCAACTACATGTAACATGTTAAATAAGCTTGACGCAAGCTTAGATTGAACTGCCACTGTAAGCCCTGCTTAAGGTAAGCAAAGCCATGAAATTGGGCTCAGCTTACATATGGGCCTACAAATGTATGGACCACATTCACATGACATCACCATACATCACCACATTCACATGACATCACCATACATCACCACATTCACATGACATCACCATACATCACCACATTCACATGACATCACCATACATCACCACATTCACATGACATCACCATACATCACCACATTCACATGACATCACCATACATCACCACATTCACATGACATCACCATACATCACCACATTCACATGACATCACCATACATCACCACATTCACATGACATCACCATACATCACCACATTAACATGACATCACCATACAAAGTAAGCAACTTTGCTAATCATTATGCTGTTCTAGGCTTGAATTTCTTTAAAATGTGATTATCGTACCTTTTTATGTGTGCACAAAGAAATCTCCATTGAAAAAGTGCAGGAGCAATCGTGAAGTCACATTGCACAATGATGGATCTTAACCAGTGCTCAGTCATTGAAGAATGATTGGTTTCAATTAAATAAAATGTTGTATGGCTTCTTACTGGCACCCCTAACAAAGTTATTGACAAAAGGGACACCGCCAACATACATTAGGGCTAGAGTACGTAGCTCAGTTGCTAGAGCACTGGGGGTCATTGTTCAAATCCCACTCTAGTCAATATTTTCTTTGTTCAACAGCAAAAATCATGAAATAAATACTACTTACAATACTGATAGGATGTGTTTTTAACTTGGTCCAAGGAATCTGTGTAAGATAAGAACAAAGAAAAATGCATGAAAGAAAGTAAGTCAAATACTTCAATTTAAAGGTAAGGAACATGTTTAGTAAGGTCCTATAAAGCAGATTTGGGTTTTTTTTCTTTCAAAATTTTAACGATTGATATATTTTATTATGTATAGATCACATGTTTACAAAAGAGCCACAGCCTGGACTTCCTGCAAGCATGATTTGTACACAGCTCAGTGGAAGAAAACATAAAATCTTATATTCTAGGAGATTGCACTGTCTAATTCTTATCATGGAGATTGCACTGTCTAATTCATCAACTTTTGATACGATGCAAGAGGGCACATGATCTCAAAACTTCTCCAGCTTTTACTTTCATTACTCTTGGTTTTATGTGGAAATTATAACACGAAATGTCAACTTTCCCATAGGACCAGTGCAGTATTGTACAAATTCTTGACCACCAACATGACCAAGGAAAAAAAAACAAGGAAATTGAAATGTTCATTTGTCTCATCTCTTCTAGATAATGGTACAAGTTGGTAATACTACATGTAGTGGTAATTACTCAAATTAATTTTTATCTCAAAAACTTACTTGGTAAACATGGTCCAGAACAATTGTGGGAAACCTCCGACATGTCTGAAGTAACGCAGTTTTTGAGAAAGAGGTAAATGTTTATAAAATGTGTAATCTCTCGCGTAAAAAATAAAAGACTTTCATCTGAAGCCACGACACCAGACCAATTTGTACAAAAAGGGTGTTTTATTTTTTTATTTTTTTTATTATCTCTTGCAACTTTGATGACCAATTAAGTCCAAGTTTATATACATACATGTATTCATGTTGGGATACGCCAATGGTATCCATACATGTATGCAGGTGCGGATACACCAATGGTATCCATACATGTATGCAGGTTGGGATACACCAATGGTATCCATACATGTATGCAGGTTGGGATACACCAATGGTATCCATACATGTATGCAGGTTTGGATACACCAATGGTATCCATACATGTATGCAGGTTGGGATACACCAATGGTATCCATACATGTATGCAGGTTGGGATACACCAATGGTATCCATACATGTACATATGCAGGTTGGGATACACCAATGGTATCCATACATGTATGCAGGTTGGGATACACCAATGGTATCCATACATGTATGCAGGTTGGGATACACCAATGGTATCCATACATGTATGCAGGTTGGGATACACCAATGGTATCCATACATGTATGCAGGTTGGGATACACCAATGGTATCCATACATGTATGCAGGTTGGGATACACCAATGGTATCCATACATGTACATGTATGCAGGTTGGGATACACCAATGGTATCCATACATGTATGCAGGTTGGGATACACCAATGGTATCCATACATGTACATGTATGCAGGTTGGGATACACCAATGGTATCCATACATGTATGCAGGTTGGGATACACCAATGGTATCCATACATGTACATGTATGCAGGTTGGGATACACCAATGGTATCCATACATGTATGCAGGTTGGGATACACCAATGGTATCCATACATGTATGCAGGTTGGGATACACCAATGGTATCCATACATGTATGCAGGTTGGGATACACCAATGGTATCCATACATGTATGCAGGTTGGGATACACCAATGGTATCCATACATGTATGCAGGTTGGGATACACCAATGGTATCCATACATGTATGCAGGTTGGGATACACCAATGGTATCCATACATGTATGCATGTTGGGATACACCAATGGTATCCATACATGTATGCATGTTGGGATACACCAATGGTATCCATACATGTATGCAGGTTGGGATACACCAATGGTATCCATACATGTATGCAGGTTGGGATACACCAATGGTATCCAGTGCCTTTAAGGAGAGAAAACTGCGTATGCCAGAGGAAACATAATTGACAAACATTCAGCTTATTGGTTGTGGTTGTGCTTGATACAAGTAGATCAACATTATATTAATGCCAGTCCTTAAAAATCAATGCAAAGCACTTCCCCTAGGGATAAATTATATCAAGCCCCACCCCCCCCCCCAGCAAAAATCAATTGCTCAGGCTGAAATCCTTTACGCTGACTACTGTCATGTATGTAGTGTTAGCATAGGATTCACTCTACTGTACAGTTGTAATGCTTCATGTATCAATATTGTGTATATTGATTATTGTACAAAGTATCATCACAATAATATTTTGGTTCTGTCTTGCATTTAAAATTACATGTAGGCCAAGTATAATAACCAGCAAGTTTTTCGACTGAACTTTCAACAAAAATCAAGGAGAAGGCAGGGTGCTCTAGATTAAATGTTTTCACAATTTTAGCTATTTTTTCCCAATATGGCCGCCATGCTAAATATCACTGGCCAAGTTATACATGTATTTATTTACAGATATTGTGCTGTTTGAGTATACCGTGGGGCAATATATAAAACAAAACAAATTATTTTTTGTTCATTTCAGTCCACTTCTTTTAAAGCCATTGGACACTTTCGGTACGGAAGAAAAATTAAAAGTTCACAGATTTACAAATAACTTACAGGGTTTCAGAAGGTAATGGTGAAAGACTTTTCTTGAAATATTGATCCATGAAATGCTTTACTTTTTGAGAAAATATTAAAACAATATCAATTCTCTATCGAGAATTACAGGTTTATTTTAAACACATGTCATGACACGGCGAAAGGTGCGTAAACAAGGGTGGGTTTTCCCGTTATTTTCTCCCGACTCCGATGACCGACTGAGCCTAAATTTTCACAGCTTGTTATTTAACATAAAAGTTGTGATACATGTACATGAAGTGTGGGCCATGGACAATACTGTTTACCGAAAGTGTCCACAGGCTTTAAAAAGCAAGTTTCAAATTCAGAAACAGTGAACAATGTACGTATTTAGCTTGAATTAGCTATTGCCTATAGTATAGAAGATACACTTTCACATCCATGGGTGGTAAAGACGACTGTAGACCCACAGGCACTTTACCTACATGTACCTTGCCAACCAAGTGCTGGAAACCAAAATGCACAGAAAGCTAGATGCACTTTCCAGTCAATTTATTCTTTCTCAACATACAGCACGCGTGCTTACACAATAAGAAGCTGAAGCGAACCATTTTTTTAGTGACTGGATTATAAAATAATTATACAAAAAGCATGTTCAGTATTAATTGTATTATTTTGTATGCAATTCTTTTTCTTTTTTTATAGTACACCAAAAAAAGGAGGAGGCGGCCAAAAAGGAGGCGGGCGGGGACGAGAAACTCGTTTCTTATTTTACTTGGCCTTATATGTAGCTTTTGAGCTGTATGGAAAATTGAACATTGTCTGCAAGCACTGGGTTTACAGTAATTGACAGGTGGATAAAAAATAGGCATATTTCTAAGTTTTTAAAAAAGGAATGAAAGAAAAGATATTAAAGTGACAATTGGAGTCTGTCCAAACAACATGTAATGGGACATTTTGGTGTGACATTCTCATTTAAAAATGGGTGGCAACAAGAAAAGAAAAGTTTAAATGCACGCTTGTTTCAGGATTTTTCAAGATTTTTCTTTGTAAAGAGCAAGACAATAGTTTTTGTAGGCCTATTTCTGTATTATTTTAGTAATAACTGGGGATAATCTGCTTTTGTTCTTTCACATGGAAATGTTGGACATTTCATACACTAGGCCTATGCTTTCATAAATTACATTACATTACATGTAGGCCTACATGTAAATGATGAGAAAGGCATAATGTAGACTCTGTCAATTTTTAAAAATCACTATGCTATTCTATTTCGCGTGAAATCGAATGCTACTGAAATGGGTCATTCGATTTTGTTTTATGACCAGTCAAATGGACTGTTGCATCATTTAATCAATAAAATCTCCAGTCGAATCAGCTTTGCTAAATGGAATCTAAAAATAATAATAATTTGGGGGGGCTAATCATCCTTACTCGCAGCTAAGAGCTGAATTGCAGGGTCACCTTGGTGAGAGGCGAGCGTTTACGCACAAGCCAACCATGCAGTCTCGCACAATTGTGTGTCACAAAAAAAAGAATGACAGTAAAATGTCTGCTAAATTGTCAAACACAATGCTAGACTAGTGGACATGGTGGACAAGTCAATAAATGTCTGTCGCGGTGATAGCATTCAGACTCTCCCCACGATTCCCGCGGTATTCTCGCGAGACTACTTGCCCCGCAAGACTACATGTACTGCTCTCATGACTAGGGTCAGAAGTCGGGCAACCAGCACACAGTGGGCCAGAATTGAATCAAAGTGTGCCAAAATTATATCTCAACATATTTTTGGTGAAAATTATATTTAAACATATTTATGATGGAAAGTTGGTTGTAAGGGGTTTTCTGATACGTAGAATTTGATGGTCATGGTTTTAAAGGTCTATGACGTCATCATAGTCCTGAATCGTGATTGGTCGGCAAGAGTTTAATAACTACTAATATCGTTTTGTTCATTTTTTCCCCTAGGCATATCAAAGAAACAGTTTGTGAACAAATGTTTTGCGATGCAAAGTGTGTTTTCATAAGGGTTTCTAAAAGCGGTACTCATAAAGGGTGGTCTTTCTTTGATGCTAAACAGAGAAATATGATCGCTGACACACGCACTGTCGTTACAGGTGGTTGAGTCAAAACAGGCGTTTCTCATAGGGGTATACAACTTCAAAATTGAATAATTTCCAAAGTCGCAAAATGTCGCAACCAAATTTGGTTTTAGACTGTTCCTGAAGGTTCAGGCTACTGAAAAAAGTTAGAATTAAAGCGGCAATCGGCGGCATTTTATATTTCCTATGTCTCTGATTGAAATAAATGAAAACTAGGAGGCATTTTATGGGATTTATCAGACCTTTTCAAACAGTAAACAGAAATTAAACTGATTATTAATTTAATTTTCATGAAATATGGACTTTAAACAACCATCAACACGGTTTTCATGGCATTATCTTTTATGAGCCGTTCAGGGTCGCAAGTTAAAGTACCCTTAAGTTCAACGGTTTTGCCGCACTTTGTTACGATTTTTTGTCTAAATAAAGTCATAACCCTAATTTTAAAGATTTTTTTTTCATTAATTCTTTCTTTTAACCTACCCCTGGACTATTAAGAACAATAACAAAATGGAAGTACTGATTTTTGAAACAATCACCAGTTGCCTATTTTGGCGCAGTTTGACCTTGACCTGGCCCACTGTGCAGCAGTTCGCGCGAGAAGAGTGATCTCGCGAGAGCACCGTCACAACTCGACTATCTCACCGCGTGGGACCAATAACGACTTGTTCTAACACCAAAAAAAAGGGTTTTGATTGCCTCAAAACGAGGAACTCAGTGAGAGAGCTCTTTTCTCACAATGTTTATAGACCTACATCATCAGATTTTTCAGATACTACCATAAACATAAATTAATTTTAGCTGGACAACAAACAAAGCCTGATTTGTTTTTGTACTAGCAGTCTGTTGGTTAGTGTATTAATCAAGATTGTAGTATTACCCGAATGTACACATAGCAACCACTATGCAAACTAATGGTCTGTTGAGATTAGGCATCAAGTTATATAAGCTGTGCATACATACACTTTAAGTCAGTTAGTGTTCATGTTTGTACAAAATGAAACTAGCCTTGCCCTCTCAAAGCTAATACTCCTGGCCTGGTACAATAATACATTCTGTTTTAATTGACTATAGCCACTGAAACACAGACTTTTTAAAAGTGTTTAAGGAACATGTTGCCTTGGATCAGTCGAGTTGGTCTTTGAAAAGCGTTTGTAACCGTTTGTTATAAAATGCATATAATTAGAAAGATATTTTGAAAGTAGAATATAATGATCCACACAAGTAGCACTCAAAATTGCGTGGTTTTCCTTTTACCTCTCCGACAAACACAGTTCGCCATTAATGGAAGTCAAATTTTTGACACCCATAAATGGCTGTGTTAGTTCGCAAAGTAAAAGGAAAACCATGCAGTTTCGAGGCTAATGTGTGTGGAACGATCATTGTATTCTACTTTTGAAGACAGTGGACACTATTGGTAATTGTCAAAGACTAGTCTTCTCACTTGGTGTATCTCAACATATGCATAAACCAACAACCCTGTGAAAATTTGAGCTAAATCGGTCGTTGAAGTTGCGAGAATATAATGAAAGAAAAACACACTTGTCACACGAAGTTGTATGCTTTCAGATGGTTAATTTTGAGACCTCAAATTCGAAGTCTGAGGTCTTGAAATCAAATTCGTGGAAAATTACTTCTTTCGTGAAATCTACATTGCTTCAGAGGGAGCCGTTCCTCACATTGTTTTATACTATCAACCTCTCCCCATTACTAGTTATCAAGAAAGGTCTACTGCTTATAATTATTTTGAGTAATTACAATTAGTGTCCATTGCCTTTAAAACATCTTTCTAACCATTATGCATTTTATAACAAACGGTTAACGCTTTTCAAAGGCCAACTCGACCGATCCAAGGCAACGTGTTCCTTTAAAGGGACACTCAATTCTTTCCAAGCACAACACTTTATTCACTGTAGACAACTCAGTCTTCTCCAGCATGTGTTCTAAACAAAGCTCTCACTTTAACCCTAACCCTAACACTAACACTACCACGCTTTCTGTAGCACCCACCATACTTCAGAAGCAATCTGTAAAACCTTTGCTCTAGGAAGTCAGGAGGAAGTGTCCATCAGGAATCATTTGTTAATTTTTCATCGGGGATAGCAAATTTTTCATTTCATTGCCTGTACTGCACACCTGCACACCAATGTGTATTTTAAAAGCACTGTATGCTCAGTACTTTCCTGAGAATTACAAATGGTAGGGCCTACCCGCTGAAATAACAAATACGATTCAAACCGCCTCTACCCACCGAGCTACATGTTATAAATGTATTTAGCTCAGTGGTCTTGAGGTACATACACTGTACATGGACCAAACATCTTCTCTAGCAATGCAAGGGTCATGCATTGGCTCGAATCACACCAGAGTGATTTGCCGGTGTTTTTTTTTCACAGAACTCTGAGAAAGCTGAGAATACAGTGCTTTGGTTATTTTGAGGTCTGCGTCTATGATTGAGCTGCACACATCAAGAAATTGTGACTCAGTTACATGTACTAGACGACAAAATTCTAGTCACTGTGAAATCAGCGATTAGCTTGTTAGGATTCAAACCCACAACCTTGTGACGTGTACACTACAATCAAATAAATGTCCAGGGGCCTTAACCTGGGCCAGGGTCCAGCTGCCTCAGTGACAACCTTCAATTTTCAAAGTTGGAGAACTTAAAGGGAAGGTACACGGTTGGTAATTACTCAAAACAAATATTAACTTAAAAACTGACTTGGTAACGAGCATTGGAGAGCTGCTGATAAAACATTGTGCAAAACGACTCCCCCTGAAGTACCATAGTTTTTGAGAAAAAGGTACTTTCTCACTTAAATAATAAAAGACTTCTAGCTAGAAGTCTTTTATCCTTATCTGAAAGCACACAAATTCGTCCAACAAGGGTTTTTTGTTTTTTTCATCATTATCTTGCAACTTTGATGACCAATTGAGCCCCAAATTTTACAGGCTTGTTATTTAATGATTATGATTTGGAAACACCAAGTGAGAAGACAGGTCTTTACCAATTACCAAATGTGTACCTTCCCTTTAACACTACACAGCAATAAAAGAAGTAAAACTACAAATTCCTACAGGGTTGTTACTGTACCTTGACGGAGACCTTATTGCACACAACCTTGTTAAGGACCAGCCAGGAAGGAAACTCTAAAACTTCCATTAATGCTTTCTCATCTAACTCCAAGTCTGTTAGATTTCCCTCTCCTTTTAGTGTGCTTAGTCGGATTCGATCTTGTGAGAGGTTCTTTGCAAACCTTGAAAGTGGAAATGAAAAATGTAATCAATGTTTCTACTTAAAGTATACAGTGTAGGCCTACAACTGTTGTATTAAATTCATGGGGGATACCATAATGTATAATGTATGCATCTAAAGCAAGGACCAGAAGGAGCTTTACAACGTAGAGATTTCAAAGGTTCCATGTGCGATAGCACTGGGCCCAATTTCATAGAGTTGCTTTTAAAACAGAAAATATTGCTTTAAAGCCATTGGACGCTTTTGGTACATAAACAAAACAAAAATCACAGATTTACAAATAATTTACAGGGTTTACAGAAGGTAATGATGAAAGACTTCTCTTGAAATATTGTTCCATGAAATGCTTTACTTTTTGAGAAACCATTAAAATAATATAAATTCTCGATAGCGAGAATTAAGCATTTATTTAACAGTCATGACACGGCGAAACGTGCGGAAACAAGGGTGGGTTTCCCCGTTATTTTCTCCCGACTCGAAATATCTCCCAATATGAAATACAGTCTCTTCTGCTTTATTGCACATTCTACACACTATAGGAGAGACGTTTGCTTTCTCTATCCTTGCCTTCATTGTAGATCTTTCTTAGTCCACTCGAGAATTAGTATAGACTTCAAACATTTCTTTAAGCGCCTGATGTATTCTGCCTTCAGCCTTACCTTTGATTCCTGGTGAAGGACATGGTCCGATTCAAGTACACCAAAATACCGATAACTCTCCTCCTCACCCAAAGCCCTCAGCTGTGCACTATCTGGCAGAGCAATGCCATCGGAATGTACCCTCTTCCCCCTCTTCATGGTCATTGAAGCACATTTCTCCAGACCGAACTGCATCCCAATGTCATCACTGAAAATCCTGACGGTCTGCACCAAAGAGTCGATCTCGGCCTCATTCTTCGCAAACAACTTCAAATCGTCCATAAAAAGCAGATGGTTGATCTTACATCCGTCCTTCTTCATTACATAACCTGCACTCACCTTCCTTAGAATCATCGACAGGGGCATCAGTGCAAGAACAAACAGCAGTGGAGACAGAGAGTCACCTTGGAAAATACCTCTTCTTATGCATACCTTGCCCAGATTATCATCGTTTGCTGTCAGATTTGTTCGCCACGTCTTCATGCTCTCACCTAAAAGACGTTTTACTGCATCAGCCACTCCAACCATATCCAGACATTCTATTATCCATGTGTGCGATACCATGTCATACGCCTTCTTGTAGTCGATCCACGCCATAGCCAAATTAGTCTTTCTGCTCCTGCAGTCCTTCAGAACAGCCTTATCGATGATAAGTTGATCCTTCGTACCTCTTGAACGCTTCTTACATTCTTTCTGCTCCTCCGGAAACAACTGGTGGTCATCCATATGGCGATATAGGTCTTCTGCAATCATACTGGTCAAGAGTTTATACATCACAGGTAAGCACGTGATTGGTCTATAATTACTGGCAATGTTACCTTTCTTGACATCCTTCATGATCAGAACTGTTTTTGCCTCGGTCATTTTGAAAACAAACTCAGAAAGTCAACATTTTTTTTTCATAACATGTTTTTTAATACACGGGAAGTGCACAATGAGGTATTTTTAGCCATTGAAAAACACAAGACAATCAGACTTGTCCGGTCCTGAGTTTTACTAGCCCAATGCCCAACAAGGCTAAAATCACTGGCCTCATCAGGGTGCAGAGAGCGGTTCAGTCATCCTTAAATTCCAGAACTGTTAAAAAAACAGACCAACATGACCAAGGGCAAGGAAGGCATCATCGAGATGCTGCCTACCATCTGACAATAACAGTTCTTCAATATCAATTCAAACGGAGGCCATCAGACTAGGAGGAAGAAAATTACTGTCAGAAAACTCAGATGTGTAAATGTAGGCATCCAGACTAGAGATGTATGTAGAGTCATACTTTTACTTTTTTAATACGTATGCACAAGTCTCTATTTTTTTTTTTTTTATTATTGTTTTTTTTTTATAAATATTTTGGCACCCACTGAGCACACAAACCGTCCACCGTCGGCAGCCTTACCCTTGTCTAATGCTGAAGTGAATTAGGCTTTGTTGACAAGTGGCTAGATCGATGTAGATGTGGAAGGGAGGGGCATCTTTGACTTTGCTCCACGTTTTTTTTTACCAACCACAACTAAAATGCAGGCAACTGCAAGAGCTACAAACGAAATCGCAGATAGCTACGTAGAGAGGCGATGGCTATCTATAGATATGCAGGATCGTAAAATCAGTGCCATATTTTATGAATTGCAAGCAGTTTGGTTTCAATGTCAATAGGCCTACGTGTTAAAATTTTATCATTTAATCATTAATCATGAATTGAAAATTTAATAACAAACCTTCATCCATGGACAAAAACCACTTACTTGGAAAGATGCTTGATAATCTGGCCTTTAATTATGGACGCCATTTTGATCTTCCAGTCTTTGTCTTTCAAAGAATCTTGGAGCCCTTAAAGGTACCCTACACCATGAAGGAAGACTACCGACGACCTATCTGCAACATTTATCTGGATCTGTACAATCGTTCGCATTGCCTTCGTCACACACAATCTGTCACATTAGCAGCCATTTTTATTGAAGACTAGATTGCACGACAGAGGGCGCCAAACATCTAGGAAGAGAACGACCAGTTTCCGCCACGCCCCTTTTTGCCGTGCTTGTGGAACAAGAAAATAAAACTGGACTTTGGCAAACATGAGCTAAGTTTATTCAGTCTTACAATACTGTATAATCATAGAGGAAGGTGAGTGATTCAAACCTAATTTACTGCATGGGGATCGAGGCGCTGGGCATTCATTCGTCCCTTTAAAAAGTGCATTGTGATAATCTTCATCGTGCAAAAAGAAAGCTCGATCCTTTTTGCGGGGTGAATATTTTAGTGACAAAAATTCATTCTTTCTGAAACCTACGTTACTTCACATAGGGAGCCGTTTCTCACAGTGTTTTATACTATCAACCTCTCCCCCATTGCTCGTAACCAAGTAAGTTTTTCTGCTAACAATTATTTTAAGTAATTACCAGGCAATAGTGGCCAGTGTATTTAAAGCACTAGGGAATCATTGGACCCCTGTCTTTATCCGCAACGATGTGTCTTAAGAGAGACTGAGAATAAATAACATGCTATGTAAATACAAAAGCGTCTTGCCGGCTACACGATTACGAATAAACCTGGAAATAATGTATATATATATATTTTTTCAAACATTAGAGCATAAATTATGTTTATAAACAATAACATATTTTTGGGGGTAATTGTTTGTAACGATTTATATGTTGAAAAGATAAAGTTGTTTTGGGGGTGACTTCGCCCCTTTTGTAACGTCAATCGAGGCAGACTTTGCCTGGATCGAACATCGAACACACGTACGTGCAAGTACATGCAAGTCCTACAGTCGTGAGTTTGTTGTATGTTTCGAGAAAAAAACAATTCTTGTATTTTTCCGGCAACGTCGACCAGGGCCAAATTTCATGGCTCTGCTCACCGAAAGCACAGAATCGGCGCTTACGGAAGCAGGGAATACGAAGTGGCCATTGGCTGCTTTCAGATTCTTGTAGCGAGGACCGTAGGGTCATTTCTGTTCCTGTTTCCGTTGAGTTCATTTCAAATTTTATTTTTGTTCTGCTCCTGTAACTTTTCGTAGCCATCTCCCGTTAGTAATATCTTGTTTAACAGTTTTAGTTTTAGTTTTAAGGATACAACTTTCCTAATAGTAATATCTTTATTTATAACTTTCCTTATGTATAAATAGTTAGTTTGTTAATTCGGCAAGGTACCGTTTTCTTGATTCCCATGGAATTTAATAGCCATTGAGCCAACTCCCTCGTCGGATCCTTATTTTGGCTCATAGCGTCTGGAGTGTCTCTCGTTGGATTCGTTTTCCTGCTATTTCAGTGTTTAGTATCGGCTATTCTGCTTGGACTTATTTGTTAGTGTATAAATTATTTCCCGTTGCTTCGCATATTATTATTTATTGATGGTTTATGTTACGTCTATAAAGCACCCCAGAATGCCACAGTAAAGGCCCGGTCACACAGGCCCCGATAACGAGAACGAAAACCATAACGATAAAAATGCACGCCCTCGATTGGTTGAATGAGCGTGGGCGTATTCTGCGTGGAGCAATTCAACCAATCGCGAGCGTGCATTTTTATCGTTCTCGTTTTCGTTCTCGTTTTCGTTCTCGTTATCGGGCCTGTGTGGCCGGGCCTTTAGGCTCGTTATCGGGCCTGTGTGACCGGGCCTTTAGCCCCAGAATGCCACCAGTTAGCCCCAGACTGCCACGCCCCAGAATGCCGCAGAAATGATGCCCATCTGTATAGACAACGTATAATGAGTTCTCCCTGCAACTATTGTAAGTGCATTACGTGTATAATAAGCAGTTTCGCTGTTGTGATTTAATGCGGGATGTGTCTTGTGTTCCTAACAAAAAAACACAGTGTCCACAGATTTACATTAAACTTACACACAGTTTGAAGATAATGGTATAGTAGAAAGCTTCCCTTGAAATTTTACTTACTGAGGTGCTGTAGTTTTTGAGAAATGAGTAAAAGTAATAATTTTCGACTCAGTTTTAGCATGTAAAAACGTATAAACCAGTTATGCTATGGTTTTGGTATAATATCGTAACTGGCTAAGGGGATTTTACATGCTAAAATCATTTTGGTCTCTTGAGACAAAAACGATTTTTTATGTGACTTGTTTTACTCATTTCTCAAAAACTACACAACCTTAGTTAGTAATATTTGAAGGGAAGCTTTCCACTATCATTATCTTCAAACCCTGTAAGTTTAATGTAAATCTGTGGACATTTTGAAAAAGAACCCAAATCCTTTTCTGTAAGTCTGTAATATTTCTTTAAAAATGTGTATTTTTGTGTTATTTAATGAGGTTTTCCCGCGTCAGTATCGTACTATACGTTGAGTGCAAATTAAATGGGATTAATTCGTGAAAGAAGAATCTTCCATGTCTCTTTGGTGCTGTATACATGTGACAATGGTGAAATACGTTTATGCTATGCATTTTTTTTTGTTCTGCTACAGGAAGCACACTATTTGCCTATGGGTAAACAGCTTATGGAAATTGGGCATATGGTTATAATATTGCAGGTTGGAATCACTTCAAGCTAACTGCTGGTTTCACAATGACTTAATTAAAGCCATTTGACACTTTTTGAACAGGACAAAAATTAAAAGTTCACAGATAATAACTTAAAGGTTTTACAGAATGTAATGGTGAAAGACTTCCCTTGAAATATAATTCCATGAAATGCTTTACTTTGTGAGAAAACATTAAAACAATTTCAATTCTCGATGTGAGAATTACAGATTGTTTTTAAACACATGTCATGACACGGCGAAACGTGCAGAAACAAGGGTGGGATTTCCCGTTATTTTCTCCCGACTCCGATGACCGATTGAGCCTAAATTTTCTCAGATTTGTTATTGTATATATAAGTTGTGATACACGAATTGTGGGCCTTTGGACAATACTGTTTACCGATGATGTGCGATTGCTTTATAAGCATTCTCGTCTAACTGATTCAACATTTCTTGATTTGTCAAAAATATTACGCATATTTGATTTTTTAGAACCGTTTGATTGTATGATCTTGAGAGTGTAATGTATACAATACAAATTACGAGTGAACCTTTCTATAGAAAGCTCGTGTCAAAGGGTGCATGGTCGTGTTTTTGACTTGATTATTGCCGACAATTCTACAGTACACAGAAAAAATAATCCTTTATAGGAATGCACAAATTGAGCAGCGTTAACGCTGTAACGCTTTTCTGAAGAAAAAAAAAACAATGGGAGACTTTGTGACGCTAGGTGGCAGCAGACTTACCAGGTACATTTCCATTGTTTACGTAGTTCTGAGCGTGCGCACATGACCGAGAACAATAGATTTTACCTGGTAAGTCTGCTGCCACCAAGCGTCCCAAAAGTCTCCCATTGGGGCATAACAACTGATATTTTTTAATAACCACGTCTTCGAAGTGAAATGTTGTTGAAAAAGCTTTCATTGAAAGCTATAGCTGCAGGCTTCTAATCAATGTTTCTTCTGCCATTCATTGCAAAGGCACTGGATACTATTGGTAATTACTCAAAATAAGTATTAGCATACAACCTATAATTACTTGGTAACGATCTGTAATGGGGAGAGGTTGATAGTATAAAACATTGTAAGAAACGACTCCCTCTGAAGTGACGTAGTTTTCGAGAAAGAAGTAACTTTTCACGAATTTGATTTGGAGACCTCGTAATTAGATTTTGAGGTCTCGAAATCAAGCATCTCAAAGCACACAACTTCGTGTGACAAGGGTGTTTTTTTTTTCATTATTATCTCGCAACTTCGACGACCAATTGAGCTCAAATTTTCACAGGTTTGTTACTTTATGCATAATAATAACATGTTGAGATACACCACGTGAGAAGACTGGTCTTTGACAATTACCAATAGTGTCCAGTGATACCAAACGTAAACCTTCCCCAATGTTTGTATGAGAGAGATTTTGTGTTTATATCCCCTTGTGTAAGTTTACTGATTTCCCATGACGGGAAGATCGTCTAGAAAATACATTTACATAATTATAATAATTATATAACAATAATAATATTAGTATCAAGCTTTTTGGCTTAAAATGTCACTATAAGGGAGACAGTGGTTGAATAAGTGAAGCACACACAAACAAGTAACTTTAAATTTATATATAGGTTTTTTCTTTCGATTTTTTATAAATAACTACCCATGTTATTTGATACAGCATTTTTTTCTTCCGCCAATAGGCATTTAGCAAGTTAATAATGCCAGACTGCTCATTGCAACACAATCAACCACGAAAAAGACTCGCCCGTCATCAATGCAGCACGCATCTCTTGCTAGATATTATGTTAATGATGTTATATTGGTCTAAGGCCCTCGATGATGCGGTACTGTTTGTAACCTGATGTACATGGACGTAGTGAACGCATAACAAGCACCTAATGACTAGCCCTGTCAATATCGTGCATGGTTGGAAATGCAAACACACAGATGATGACATGTAGAGCCATCATGATAAGTGTATACATACATAATCTCGATAACATGCTGATATTAGTACATGAGAATAATAATACATTGGGCCTACATCAAAATTGTTGATGAGCAACATGGAGAGATAGTCAAATCCAACATGTCGGCATTATGCTAACGTCACCGTGTTTTATTGTGACATCTTAGTAAAGACGAGCGGATGTCAAAGATGCAGAGAATCAGCAACGGGGTTGAGTTGGCCTAGTATTGCCATGGTTAGTGTCAATCTACCCGCAAAGCGACGTCAAACATAAAGGTACGAAATTTGTAACCCTTTTTTATGCTATAGCCATCTTTCCATGTGAACAAAACGAGACACATAATATGGATGCTTATTATCGACCCTGATTCTCATGGGTGTGTGTGTGTGGGGGGGGGGGGGGGGGGGGGTGCACGGACTTAAATCATGCCCCCTATAGGTAACGCCACTGGCTAAACCCCAGTTATAGCTATCTGATATCTTCAAGAATTTAATTTTCTATGAAACCAGCACATTTCGAGCTTCGCTTATCTAATAATTATAACACTAAATTGGTAATAATATGCACATCACCCCAATCATCAAACGAAGAGTATTTCGTTTGATACGGAATCTATCTATGGTAATTCTATGATGGTGAAGATAAGAAACCGGTCAACTTTAAAATCATCATTTTATTGAAAGACGGAAACCAATTTACTTTATGATTTACTGCCATATCATCTTGCTGTCAGAAAGTCTGAAATATAAACGCCTTTTGTCACACAAGTTCAGCTGCAGTCTTAGTGTAATGCTTAAAGGCAGTGGACACTATTGGGGAGCTGTTGATATAGTATAAAACATTGTGAGAAACGGGTCCCTCTGAAGTAACGTAGTTTTTGAGAGAAAAAAAATAATTTTCCACGAATTTGATTTCGAGACCTATCAGAGATAAATTTTGAGGTCTCGAACTCAAGCATCTGAAAGCACACAACTTCGTGTTTAAGCAAGGGTGTTTTTTTTTTCTCGCAACATCGACGACCAATTGAGCTCAAATTTGCTAAGGTTTTTTATTTTATGCATATGTATGTTGAGATACACCAAGTGATGAGGAGAAGACTGGTCTTTAACAATGGCAATAGTGTCAAGTGTCTTTAAAATGCTTATCCTATTAATAACGACTGTGTAATACCAATATTGTGTTGTGTTGGTGCCCATGGCTTTGCACTTTTCACAGTTTCCTATAGGCAAAGTTTTTTTTTTTTTTTTTTTTACAGTTCGATTATTTAAAGGCAGTAGACACTGTTGGTAATTACCCAAACTAATTATTAGCATAAAACCTTTTGGTAAGGAGTAATGGGGAAAGGTTGATAGTATATAAAACGTTGTGGGAAATGGCTCCCTCTGAAGTAATGTAGTTTTTGAGAAAGACGTAATTTTCCACGAATTTGATTTCGAGGCCTCAGATTTAGAATTTAAACCATGACCGATCCGACGCGCACCGTGCGCCATTGCTGAGGTGTACATGTATTATGTGCCTAGTTGTGTGCACAAAGACATGAGGAAATCATGTTTCTTTTCACTCTTTATAGAAATTAAATGTTTTTCTCAACGGATAACACAATTTCCTTAACAAGACATCATAATATACCAATGTAGATCACTGACCACAAATATTTTTTACAAAATAGAAGCCGGATCATCTTAAAAAAAGATCTTGCTTGTCTTCGGCGAGTTAGGGGTCAAAGACGCGGAAACTGCATAATAACCGCTAAAAAATGCATTACATCGACAAGTTATTTTGTGAGAATTTCAGTAGTTTACTTTGTAGTACGTTGTTCAAGCAGACACACCAAGAAAATTTCATAGATTGCTGAGGAAGACATTCAATTCACATAAAAAGTGAAAATGAAAACGATTTTCTCGGGTCTTTGTGCACAAAACTAGGCACAAAGACACCCCAGCAATGGCGCGCAGCGCATGGCGGCGCCCATTAGCGCGCCTGGATCGGTCTATAACCATTATGTGAAATAATGCCTCGGGGACAAAGTACACAAAACATAAATCGTTTGCGCTATATTATACCCAAGGTATGTGGCATACGCTCTTCGCCATAAAGTTTGTCCAGAATGAGTAACAAAATGCTTTTATATCAGAGTTAAAACAAGTTAAAATCAGATTAAAACAATGTGTGAGTAAGTACAACTTTGAGTAAATAACTCCCCTAGTGGGATGATTTTGCATGCGTTTCGTTGTGTTTAAGACGCTTGCCGTTCATTATGCTGAGAGTCACCACGCACAGTTGATTACCGCCTTTTGTGTTTGTTTAGCCACCAATGCCATGGAAACACATCATTCCTATTTATGTCACTAATTCACAAACAACACACAACAATTTTCCCAGAAAGTCATTTACACCAATGTTGCCAGGTAACGCTATTCGCGTATTAATTTAATGAACGACTGAGCTAAAATGCATTGTGCAAACTATACAAAACCTGGATATGGACTCGTATGTTAATTGCCCACGTTCGTCCTAGGAAAAAAAATACGCTCCCTGGGAGGGGTGCGGGTTTCGGACCCAGGTAGTCTACTTCTACAGTGGTTTGTTCAAAACGTCAGACCCTCCTCGAATACCTGAACCACCTTGCACCCCACCCCAATCGAAAATATTACTAGGTTTCAGCTACGTCAACATGTTCGTTGTTTTGTATTGTGTCATTGACTTGTACCGACATCTTAAATACTGACAATGATGATGCTAGTATTTTTTTTTTACTATTGTAATGCGCTTTTTTACATGAAACTTGCGCATAATAAATGAACAAATCATAATTGTACGCATTATTGTGTATATATACATACAAGATTTCCATCCCGTCTACAACTAACCATTTCTATTTAAGGTGTCATTGACTTGTATCGATCTTTATTGGCGATCATGATGCTGATGTTTTTGTCAGTTTGTTGTTGTTTTTGATGTTCGTCTCCTGATGCCGTTTTCATGCCGTTTGTTTCTTTGTCAGCCTTCTGTTGATGCCACGACCGCTGTCGTTGTGACGTATACTGTCGCTGCTAAGTTGTTGTAGTCAGTACGGTTCCATTGTTGTTGCATACGACAAGTAATAAATTGTAGACGGGATAGAAATCTTGTATTATACAAAAAGGCGAAGTGTACTTTGCGTAATAATAAATTATTCATTTATTATGCGCAAGTTTCATAAAAAATATGTACATATGCGCATTATTACAATAGTAAAAAAACAAAAAACAGATGTGATTTAAGAATATTTAAAACCGAAACAACAAGCAGAAATTACATCAGTTAGCCAAATTTGGGGTGGGGGGTGGGTGGGGGCTAATCATCCTTACTCGCAGCTAAGAGCTGAATTGCGAAGGATGCGGCTACAGCGTGTTCGAGAAGCAGGCATGCAAGGGCGCATTTAGCTGCCAGCCACATCAACCCATTATGACCACGGAGCACAGCAAGGATCGAAAGTGTTTGATGGGAGGAAAACCGGATAGTCTGGAAGGCCCTCGTGGCACAGTAGAGAACAAACGCACAACTCAACTCACATGGCCCGGACCGGGAATCGAACCGGGGTCACCTTGGTGAGAGGCGAACGCTTTACGCACAAGCCAACTGTGCCACATACAAACTTAATAAAAAGCCGGACGACAAAATGGGTCTTGAGCAACGTTTTGAAGGTATACCTATGTGGGAGGGAATTCTACAGTTTAAGGGCAATACACTCTAGATACCAGATTTTAAAAGTCGGTGGCAATATATGTTGACTGAAGGTGTAATACAAAAAAAACCGTACAGACATTTAAAAATGCTTCAAAGCGCACAACACACTATGTAACTACCCCACCGTCGGGCCTGAAGTGGTCTAGTTCACGTATCGGACTCAAGCTTGGGTGTTGTCTGAAGAAGAGTGTGAGTTCAAAGCCCGGGCAAGACACTCGTGCCCCGAGCAAGACACTCGTGCCCCGAGCAAGACACTCGTGCCCCGAGCAAGACACTCGTGCCCCGAGCAAGACACTCGTGCCCCGAGCAAGACACTCGTGCCCCGAGCAAGACACTCGTGCCCCGAGCAAGACACTCGTGCCCCGAGCAAGACACTCGTGCCCCGAGCAAGACACTCGTGCCCCGAGCAAGACACTCGTGCCCCGGAGCTAGACACTCGTGCCCCGAGCAAGACACTCGTGCCCCGAGCAAGACACTCGTGCCCCGAGCAAGACACTCGTGCCCCGAGCAAGACACTCGTGCCCCGAGCAAGACACTCGTGCCCCGAGCAAGACACTCGTGCCCCGAGCAAGACACTCGTGCCCCGAGCAAGACACTCGTGCCCCGAGCAAGACACTCGTGCCCCGAGCAAGACACTCGTGCCCCGGAGCTAGACACTCGTGCCCCGAGCAAGACACTTAACCAATAAGGCTTCGTTTGGAAAGGTAGTGCATCCGCTGTAAATAATTGAGTAAATCAATTAATTAATAAATATGTATACTAAAACAACCGCACACCACTGCTTCTGGTGAACCAACCGTAAACATTTCATCTGATTAAACCAAACATAAAGGTTCAACGTAGGCCTATAGTTTTATATTTAGATCGGCCGACGTATTGGGAGAGACTAAATAATTTATAAGATCTGACAAACAAAGCATTCCTTCGGGTTTTGGAACCGTTTGATTGTTTCCTTTATCATTGTTGATGTACACAATGAAACTAACACCTGAAAATTGAATTTCTAATAACTAAAAAATTAATTTCAAATGCAGGAATTACAATCCGTTATAGGAATACACAAATTGAGAAGCGTACAAAGGGATAAAGGGAAGGTACACGTTTGATAGTCACTCAAAACAAATATTAACTTAAAGTCACCTGAATTTTTTTTTCTTTCTTTCAAACATAGGAGTTTATGCTTACGAACAATAAAACAATTTTTTTAGTAATTGTTTGTCACGATTTATATGTTTAAAAATATATAAAGTTGTTTGGGGGCTGACTCCGCCTACCCCTTTTGTGACGTCAATCGAGGCAGACTTTGCCTGCAATGCCTATAGTTCACGTCCAAGTTGTGAGTTGGTACATTTCAAAAAGTGTTTTTCTGCATTCAGCAGCAATACACCTGGTCGGCATTGCCGGAAAAAGCGTACAAACTCACGACTTGGTCCGTACATGTACTGTGCAATTGTGTTTACTCTACGCATTACAGGCAAAGTCTGCCTCGATTGACGTCACGAACAGCGCCCTCTCGGGTCGGGTCTACTCTTAAATTTGTAAATAACATAAGAACTGATTTTTTAAAACCTTAGTTAACTTTTTATTCACATTCCACTCATCAAAACACATATATTAGTGACAAAAGCTTTATTTTGAAAAAATACCACTTCCAGGTGACTTTAAAGGAACACGTTGCCTTGGATCGGCCGAGTTGGTCTATAAAAAGAGTTTGTAACCGTTTGTTATAAAATGCATATGGATAGAAAGATCTTTTAAAAGTAGAATACAATGATCCACACAAATTTGCCTCGAAATTGCGTGGTTTTCCTTTTTCTCTGCGAACTAAGACGCGCGGCCATTTATGGGAGTCAAACATTTGACTCCCATAAATGGCCGACCGTGTTAGTCGACGAGGTAAAAGGAAAACCGTGCATTTTCGAGGCATGTTTGTGTGGATCATTGTATTCTACTTTTACATTACCTTTCTACCCATATGCATTTTATAACAAACGCTTTCAAAGCTTTTCAAAGACCAACGTGTTCCTTTATAAACTGACCTGGTAATGTTGGGGAGCTGTTGATAGTATAAAACATTGTGGGAAACGACTCCCTCTGAAGTAACGTTGTTTATGAGAAAGAGGTAATTCCTCACTAGCTAGAAGTCTTTTATTCCTTTAAAAATCTGAAAGCATACAGATTCGTCCAACAAGGGTGTTTTTTCTATCATTATTTTCTCGCAACTTCGAAGACCAATTTAGCCCAAATTTTCACAGGCTTGTTATTTTATGCTTACGATGGGATACACCTAGTGAGAACACTGCGGTCTTTGGCAATTACCAAACGTGTACATGCCTTTAACGCTTCTCAAATTTGTGGGCAAACAAACTGTTATTTGAAATGTTCTCAACATTTTTGAAACAATGAGACGCTTCCAACCAAAATGTTTTTATTGCCATTAATTTCACGTGTAAATAGCTGAAGGTAACTCGCACTTATTTTATTACACGCCACAATACATGTCAGACAGAGGGATATACTTGTAACCTCCCCATTACGAAACATTTGCACACAAGCTATCAAGATTTGTTTGATGTAATTTAAAAAAAAAAAAAAGTATTCACTGCAAAAAACTGAGGTGTTTGAATTGACACAGTGGGTGCTGTTGCATATGGATGCCGATCAAAGTAAACACCATCTATAGGGTCTTAAAATAACACAAATTTCAGCAAAAGGATATTACAATGGTATAATTTATTACATCGGTACCTATGCAATAACACCCGTGGGGTCAAAGTCTTGTCAGTGTGAATTTGAAAAACCTTAACAAAAATACCACATAACAAAAATAGCAACTAAATACTTCAATAATGTTGTAGATTTTGGCCAGGAACATACATTGTGTGGGTGTGATATCTAGGTTTGCAGTGTTAAGCACTGCTCATAACTGGAATGTACGACCCCCATTTAAAACATTATATAATGTATTATACAACATTTTCTTTATTTATAATGGAGGACTGTATGCAACTAAAAGGAATATTAAGTTTGGTAACCTCTCTTAAAATGAATGGCAATAAAGACCTATTTGCTTTTGATTGTATAAAGCATTTCGGGAATCATTGATGTGGTTTTTGGAAAAATATCAGTTGTCATCTCTATGATTCCGAGAAGGGTTACTGACAGTTACGGTTCTCAATTTGCGTATACAAATAACACAAATGCTCCGGATATTCGGCGATATCTAAAAAGACGCGACCAACTTTCGGAAATGAAATTTTCACCAGGTTAGTATTTGTGTATGATATGATATTTATACATAGATTAATCATGGACTACCTCCATGGATTAATCAATCCGAAACGGTTTTGAAGACCAAATGTCTTTCCCTTAGAACAATAGATCGTACCTATATCCCGTGTAATATAAATGTACGCCTACTATGATAATAACGTCAAAACTGAACGACGTGGGGCCTTCTTCAAATAATCATAAAGTCTGCTCAACTGAAAACAAAATATCTCATTAAATTCACATGTATTTCACTTGACAATATATATATATGCGGTTTGCACTTAGCAACGGACAGACAATATACGTTACTTAGCAACTAATCTAAAAGACAAGAAACATACGTTTCCAGGTAATTGGCAAGACAAAGGTCATTGTTAATAACTCGTCTCGCACTGCGCCTATTGTTGAAATCCTACCCCCAGCCATTCCGAATTGTACGTAGGTAAATCGTCTGACCATAAAACAAGCGAGACTTGCTTTGAAATATTGTTCAGATCAGTGATGAGTAGGTTATGCTCAGACTATTCTGCAAGCACACTTGCAAGCTATTTCACAGTTAAACCCCTTTGATGTGTGGTTGAAAATGAAGTATAAAGTGGGCCGTAAAGTAAGTAAATGCATTCTTTTTCAAAAAATCTTTTATATCACTACAAAGTGTCACCCTTGGCCTTCCTTGGGGAAAAAAAATATGGCTAAAAAATTCACACTTGTGCTATTTTCGCATCATGCTTTAGAGTATGTTTTTAGAACTTGCAATGTGGATATTTTTACCCTAGTTTTTGACCTAAAAAAATCAAATTGCCAGGGCTCTCAGAAAAATAGTTTCCTTTCGGTTATGTTTATTGCCAACATTGGTTTTTCATATCGGCTGGAAAAAAAAATTGTCAATTGTGTCATGTTGTGCCAGTACTGCCTCAAAAACATACTTTTTCCCCAAAACGTGAAAAGTGCCCTTCTTAGAGTAAATTCGCATCATTTTGACATTGTGTCCAAGGCAAATAAAACAAACTCTTATGCTTTGTTGTAGGGACTTTGGGTCCAAATAAATAAAATCGACATTCCAAATCATATTACCCGTTGCTATGGTAACAGCTAATTTTTTTTTTTTTTTTATTTAGGCCGATTTTGGGGTCTGAAAAACTTTCTTTAAGTTAACTCCAATCCACCAAATAGCAAACATATTATAACATAAACCCTTTCATATCACTACAAAGTATCATCCTTGGCTTTACTTGAGACAAAATATTTTTGCTATAAATTTCCCCCTTGTGCTATTTTTAGAACCTGCATTAGAGCATGTTTTTTAGAACTTGCAAAATCGACATTTTTACCATATATTTATCCCTAAAAAATAAACGTCATTTTTCAGGGGTCTCATAATATTTTCCTTTCAGTTTTATTTGGTTAGGGCAAACACTGGTCTTTTCATTTCTGGTGAGACAAACTTGGGCAACTGTATCATGTTGTGACAGTATACTGCCTCAAAAATATAAACATTTTCCCCAAAACAGGTAAACATACATTTTTATTTGTTTTATTTATATTAATTGAATTATGTAATTAAAAGGTATCAATTCCATCAATATGGCAGCTTCTCAAGTACTCTGTAGGCTAAGTGAATACTCAATATTGATCAGGAATGTTTGATGACCCAAATTTTAGAATTTCCCCCGCCCGTCCCCGCCCCAATCATATTTCTTGACATTGGATAACAAAGTTTTTTTTTTTTTTTTTTAAATCACATGTTTAAATTTCCCTTGCACATCATTGATAGTAAGACAGTTTTTTCAGTTGTGCCTTTCGGCTGTGATTGGGGCGATTATTGGTGTTTTCATGTATGGGGAGAAACATTTTGGTTTACTGTATCATGTTGTGACACTACTGCCCCAAACATGGTAATTAAAAAAACTTTTAAAAACATTGCATTATGAAGTTGTCCCTTTACCTGGTCTACCGACATGTACAGTCGTCTTGGTCCCCTGCCTGCTACCAAAATGTACACTTTTCATCCTGATCAGAACAAAGAAGCTCTAAAAGTGAGCAAATATAACTTATAAAACCTGTTTTTCAATTCACTCCCTTGGTGAGGGTCATTTTAGCTGCACTGTTGCAAACAATAAAAAACAGTAGGTTAACTAAACGTGAAACAAAGCAGCAGGTAATGTTTGACAGTGTTTTTTGTTGATCGGTCTCAGAGATATTATAATAAGTAAGATGGTGAATTGAAACAATAATTAAACTAGCCTAAATAATCTGTTGTCACTGCAATTGCATGTGTTTCAACTTCTTTCAATGTTGTTTCATGAAGTGATCTCTTACACTCATCTTGCAAATCATTAGTACTATTGTTTTTAATAATCTTGGCTAACCTTTTACAACACTTTCAAGCTGAGACTGTTTAATTTCCCACATCTATTTTGGACATGATTAGATGCTCCAAACCATTATTTTGCCCCAAGCACGCAAACTATATTGTTTATATTTGTGTCTATATTGTCTGTATCTCTATATGAAAATGTGTACATTAATTGGTAGCAGGCAGGGGACCAATGAGATTTTACGTGTAGGTAGGCCATAGGACAACTTGTAAAGAATGCTCATTGCACTACTTGCAATGGGAACCATGCCTGTACAACTACAGGTAAAGTAGTTATGACAAAACAAGAAGTCTCAGTGGCAAAGCATTGGTTATGGCAGAATATAACTGTGTTTATTTGTTGCCTTTAAATAATGATGTCACTTGTAATATTAAACAACAGCAACATTGTCAATCGTTAACTCTTAACCGTGTTTCCGTGTTTTACAGATTTGTGTAACACAGTGTGGATAATGGTGGTCTCATGCAGACGTTCATGGTGGATGTTCAAGATCTGTTAATTTACATGTGCCGATGAGGGCGTCGTTGTCTCACAAAGAAGACACCCGTGTATTTCATTGACGTCACAGACAAACATTGATTTTGTGAGATTTTAATCTTGCACGGAAACCGGAAAAAAAATATTGCATTAACTCCATGCCTGTTCTAATGTCATCAATATTGCAAATAGACTAGTAAACCCTTAGTCTTCTTATGCGCAGATTGTTCAAGATAATTACCCTGCTCCAACTGTGTTGATTAAAGCAGTTCGATACAAGATAATGTATCGAGGTCCAGATGTGATTGTTTCTAACGATGGTAGAAATAGACCCAGTAACGACCTAGTTACTTCACTCTGTTCCGTCTCCACAATAACGAAAGTTGCCTCATAAACAATAAGGTTTATCGCCAATAGCAAAATATCAAGAGAGGGCGCTGTTGAACCCACACAAAGGTATAGGCGATGCGTGCGGGAGTCGTGCATGACAACACATATCGCATAGCAAACTGCCCCATACCCCTTCCCACAACGCATTGCGGTTCTGAATCGCGATAAACCTTATTGGATGAAATGAATTCATTGAATTCATCATCAACCATGAAGACCACTGTGGCGCCGCTCACACCGTCAAATCCCAATGAACAACATCCTTGGCAGATTGGCCTCCAAGTCTTTACTGCTATCATTATGTGGCTAATGGCCGTCTTTGGTAACTGTCTTGTCATTCTCGTAGTAAAGAGAAGCAGACGGTTACAAAGTACTACAAATTATTTCGTAGTATCATTGGCTCTTGCCGACCTCTTGATGGCGCTCTTCTGCATGCCATTGGTCCTAATACGAATAACCACCCAAACTTGGTTGTTCGGTAACTTTGTATGTAAAGTGGTGCGGTTTGTGCAATACATGGCTCCCAGTGTGACTGTGTTCGTACTGGTTGGAATCTCCGTGGACCGTTTCTTTACCATCTTATACCCACTCAGCTTCAAGATCACTCGCGGGAAAGCCAAAAAGATGATTGTTATGAGTTGGTTTGTGGCGATCATTTTATCATGCCCTGCCTTTTACTTTTTTGAAGTCGCAATATCCAATGGTTCGGACAGCCAGCCATTCTGCGACACATTTATCTCCTACTCAACGGAAGGCATATTCTACTCTGCACTCGTTGTGTTTGTCGAATACTTGCTACCCTTAATTGTAGTCTCTGTGGTGTACACAAGGATTATTCGACACATTTGGAGAGTAGGAATTGGAGCGGGTCGAACACTCCATAGGACCACCAACGCTGTGCCACGCACTAAAGTAAAGACAGTCAAAATGTTAATGATAGTATCAACCGTTTACTTCATATCATGGGGACCTTTCTTTGTCCTCCAGCTTTGGTTTGCAGCTAGTGCAGATATTACTCCAATACCCAAGATTTATATAGCTACTGTGTGGATAGCCTTTGGATCTAGTGCCTCTAATCCAATCATCTACAGTTGCTACAACCCAAACTTCCGTCGAGGATGCCGAGAAGTTTTCTGTATGTCAACTATGAAGTGTTACCGTAGCAACACATACGCAATAACTACATCATCCCGGTTCGCTAAAAAGAATCACGTGGGCATGGCGCCCATGTCTAGTTACCCCGGAGAACGCAGGCGCCCTCCATCGCCTTATAAGACATTTGATAGAGATATGAATGGAGACAAAAAGATGGCTTGGCCTCTACCGACTGTTGGCCAGTCTACTTACTTATGATTGTTTGGGTTATGTCAGACGCTGCTTGGACTGAATGTAGAAACACAAGTACCAACATTAATGTTGTAAACTACAGGAACAGGGATTACAATAATCAGACAATTACTATAATCTTTACAAAACAATCTTAATAGTTTTTTCTTTAATAAAAATGGATGATTCCGTTATAATGTTAGTGCAAGCAAGAGACTCATGCTATGCACGTGGAGTCTCCTTGCTTATATGGGTACAGCCGGAACAATCGTTCGAATGAACGCGCCGTTAATCATGACACACGTTGTTTGTTTCGCCACTTTCTTAAGATGCAATGACATAGGGGAGACAAAAACATTGACACCCTAAATTAGACAAATCCAAAACTCAAGGGGGGGGGGTCCCAGGGTGCTTTTTATTGGCAAAATAATGTTGTTCATATAGTTTGGTTTAGTCCATATATCATCCAAGACCAAACCATCTGATTAAAGTGGAGCCATCTGCCCGTGTCTCAAGTTAAAACATTACACGCTTTATTAGAAGTAAAAAGAACTGAGAATTGCAGATGAGTTATTTTTAGTATAACAATAATATATTGGAAGTGGGGGTAAATATTTAAACCATCAGACCTTGAGGAAAAGACTGGAGTAAGAAGAATGGTCTAAAATCAGACAGATTCTACCATTGTTTATATAATTGACACATTCTGTACGAATGCTCAAGTAGTTTACCGGTACAACATAATGACGGAGGTCACTTGGAACCCTTGGGCCAAAGCGCCCTTAGTGGTTGTTCACAGGACAAACCTGTGTAAATCGTGCCTTTCGATTGTTTCGTCATCGTTTTACCTCATGTGGCTGGTTGATATCATTGCAAAAGGTCCATTAAAGGCAGTAGACACTATTGGTAGTTACTCAAAATAACTATTAGCATAAAACCTTACTTGGTAACGAGTAATGTGGAGAGGTTGATAGTATACCCGGAGCGTTCTATTTTCCCGAGGCGAAGCCAAGGGAAAATAGAACGCTCCGGGGATCACCGAGGGAGTCAAAGTTTTAACCATTGCACGAGTAAAAGCAGTCGATATTTGTTTTATAACACCCCAAACATTTCTAAATACTGTACTATTATTATTAAGTTACAGACCTGAATGCTACAATCCACGGACGACGCGAATACAGATTGCAAAAACTTTTACTGAGCTGCATGTAGTGTCGTGCAATCCGAAATGGTTACAGACTATTAATTTATCATCCTCGTGCACTCAACGGACGTCTGGGTACTGCACGCCGTGTGCTAGTCTTCGGACTAGCGCACGGCAAACCGACACACTATCACACGGCCGTCGTCTAGCAAAACTAAGACATGTCATGTGACACGCTCTAAACCAATGAGCAGGCAGAATACTTGTAAGGGGTGTTATAATATAAAACATTGTGAGAAACGGCTCCCTCTGAAGTAACGTAATTTTCGAGAAACAACAAATTTTTCACAAATTTGATTTCAAGACCTCAGATTTAGAATTTGAGGTTTCGAAATCAAGCACCTGGAAGCTCGACGACCGATTGAGCTGAAATTTTCACAGGCTTGTTGTTTTATGCATATGTTGAGATACAGCAAGTGAGAAGACTGGTCTTTGAAAATTACCAATAGTGTCCAGTTTCTTTAATCTGTATAATAAAACATATAAATGACAATGGGTACGTTCCACTTCGCAACGGCATCCGTTAGCAAACGTTTGTTTATCATTGGAACATTATTGGTTGCGCACTTCGTGATGTCAATGTGGATGCGATCTGTAATCAAGATGGAGTCACCGCACCGTTTACTTATAAAGGTTTTTTTTGTTGCTGTAATCTAGGTTTATTTTAGTCACATTTTGTTGATCATGACATCAACTAATTAGGTGTTTATTTCAACTTCACTTAAATGCGTTACCAACCACCGAAAACACACTTTAACTATAATAATCGTTGCAAGACAATCGTCTGCTCGTGTTTTGCCTCTTTAAAACCACCCACAAACACCTCACAAGTATGTTCACCTATAGGTTGCCAACGTTCGCCAACGGTGGCGGCGCACAACTCGTTCCACTGGAAATTTGTTGGGGAACGACCGTGCGCAAGACCAATCCAGGCTAGGTGCGCAAGTGCTGGGCGCCGCCGCCATGGGCGCCGCGCGCCACTGCTGTGGTGTGTACTTGTGCCTAATTTTGTGCACAAAGACACAAGAAAATTGTTTTCCTTTTCACTTTTTATGGGAATTGAATGTCTTCCTCGACAGTCTATGAAATTTCCCAGATTTGGCTGCTTGATAAACAACGTACCACAATCTGCAGAAAGTAAAATACTGAAATTCTGACAAAAATACCATGCCGATGTAACGCATTGTAGCGACTATTATGCAGTTTTCGCGTCTTTGACTAACTCGCCTAAGCAAAGCACCATTTTCAAGATGATTCAGTTTCTATTTTGTTGCAAATACATTAGTATTTCATGATGTCATGATAAGGAAATTGTGTAAGTCGTTGATGAAAACATCTAATTACCATAAAGAGTGAAAAGGAACATGATTACCTTATGTCTTTGTGCACAAAACTAGTGTCATGCCCCGAGTCTTTCCCCGACCGTGGCGGCCATGACCTTCGGTAGTTGTTGGACAAACAGAGAATTATTGAACAGCAAAGGAAACAAGTTTATATTTACAAGAAAATATACAGATTTATTCACAAAAATAATAAAATATCCTATGTCTTAAAAGTGACTTTCAACAATGATTGCCGGTTATTACAATTCTTCTCTTTTTCTCTCTGTGTGTGTCTCTTTCGGTTTCTAGCTTAGCATCACTCCCATCCCGTCTTTCGAGTCTTCTTTAAGTTTAGATTAGTCTTTGGCACTGGGCCGTACTCTGCTCGGCCTTCTGGTAGCCCTCAGCTACGCACATCAACTTCAAGTATGGCGTTTTAACCCTTGCGGGGAAAACCAGGTCGACTTGTCGATCCTGGTTTCTACAGTGGCGGGTCTCTTCAATTAATTTTCGGTGTGTCTCAGACGTCAGATAAAACTGCTTTTGCAAAAACTCAGCAACTAAGACTGGATGTCTGTATACTTTTTCTTTACTTAGGGCTCTCAATAATAGGCAAAATACAAGAGTTCTCAATAACTCGATTGTCGATGCTGACAGAGTCCTCTCCTCGGAAATCTCAAAATGCAAAGTGCCACACCTAAATTTACTATCCCCTTAAATTAGCACAAAATAACTTCCCGCTGTAAGATCTCGTGACTTGCACGCATTCCAAATCTTTAACATAAAAAAACTATTGGTCCGATGCCTTCTTGGCCAATCAGAACATTTAAACTGCCCAAAAGTTTACTAACCTTTACAGAACTTGAACACAATGAAAAGAAAATGCCAAGTCATGATTGCGGCGCTTTGGCCATAACTATTTAGAACCTTGTTTCTTCCTGTAGTATATATAACTGCCAGCAAACTAAGGAAACTTAAGTATTTCTTTACAAAAAACTTATATCACTCCGTGACAATAATCGTACTGCCAAGACTACTACGAAAATAGTCCCGACTTCCTGTTTGGTGATTCCCGACTTCCTGTTTGGTGATCCGATTGTATCGCTCGACTATTCATGGCAACATAATTTACTTACGAAACACAATCAGTGACACCAGTAACACGACATTTTTTTTACCAAATTGCCCGTGCGGCAAACAAGTCGCGACTAGTGTCGTAGTCATGACTATTTGAGGTGGCCCAGGCTCATACTTTTAGACCTGCGAATGCGAAGCGAATTTGACGTAAATTTGACGTGATATTCGAAAGTGAGTTGCCCGGAGTTGACCTGCTGCGAATTATTGGTTGCGAATTTGTGACGTCAACGTTCGTATCGTATTCGCAGGAAGTTGGAACCGGGCTTTACTGATGTCTGGTTGTGTTTCGTAGGTAAATTATGTTGTCGTGAATAGTCGTGACTGTGAGAGACACAATTGGTCCAGCAAGCAGGAAGTCGGAACTATTTTAGTTGTTGGCTCGATTTACCAAGTAGGTGAATAATGGCAGTCGCAACTCGACTAGCAATAACTAGTTGCGATTTCGATACTGTTTGTACTATCTATTTTATAGGCCTACTTGTGTGAGCGGCTGAGCCTATACGACCACTCTTCAACATTGTGGGGTGCAATGCAGTTTTCATCTGCTTCTCTGTGTCTTAGATAGTTTATGGCAGTTGAAAGACCATGTTGCTCATCTCGCCCAACTCTCCCACTTAGTTGTACAATTTCATCAATATCACTTGGTGTTCAAAATAATGACAAACATCAACCCCAGTCCAAAAGCATTGGTTTCCAGAGAGGCGCACAGCTCCCTCAGGGTTGAAAAAGCTATGTAAACTCACTTTGAAAGTCAATTTCTGTATTGGTTTGTTACGTGTCGACAATAAAT
The DNA here is from genome assembly GCF_902459465.1 of Asterias rubens. NCBI lineage: Eukaryota > Metazoa > Echinodermata > Asteroidea > Forcipulatida > Asteriidae > Asterias > Asterias rubens. The sequence goes on along the minus strand of NC_047083.1, from coordinate 5,758,985 downwards.
TGTGATACGTTGGTGGAACTTTGCAGCAAAAGGTAAAGTATAGTTTTTCAAATATGTCTTGTTTGATTGACAGTTAAAGGCAGTGGACACTATTGGTAATTACTCAAAATATTTACTAGCATAAAACATTTCTTGGTTACAAGTAATGGGCAGAGGTTGGTGGTATAAAACATTGTGAGAAACGGCTCCCTCTGAAGTGCCATAGTTTTCGAGAAAGAAGTAATTTTCCACAAATTTGATTTTGAGACATGTTTAAAACTTGAGGTCTCTAAATCAACCCTCTAAACGCACACAACTTCGTGTGACAAGGGTGTTTTTTTCTTTCATTATTATCTCACAAGTTCGATGATCGATTGAGCTCAAATTTTCACAGGTTTGTTATTGTATGCATATGTTGAGATACACCAACTGTGAAGGCTAGTCTTTGACAATTACCAATAGTGTCGCTGCCTTTAATATGATGTTCCATCTTTTCCTTTTCTCTTGAGACATCCTCTGCAAAACAGCAAAATATCTGTTTCACAATTATATACGCTTGAATCTTGATTCTGTCAAAGATTTGTCTCTCTTGAATCAAGAACTCCATTCCTCAATTGCAGAGCAGTCGACTTCCCATTCATCTGACAAGACGAGGCTTAGAAAGTAAACTACTTCAGTACTCCAAGGTGGTCATAATCATCCAGCAATAGACCGATCCATTAAGCTCCGCCCCATTGCGTATTGACCAATCACAACGCAACGAAGGTCCGACATGCGTGCGCGTATCTTGGCGCGCGCGGCAGAGTTGTGCAGAAGGAATTTCTTTAGCACTGACTAAAAATGTCATACGGTCTAGCGGAATGATGTACGGGTCACAGAAGCCACCTACCAATTCAATTTTTCCTAAACATACCTGGCCCGACTCACGAAATCCAAGTTTTCGGCGTATGCCGACAAGTATGGGGCAAAAGTTGCCATATTTCTGTTTAAGTTGAACGCAAATAAGTACGGACAAGGCGTATTTGACCTCAAAAAGTTGCGTAGGTGTCATAGGCAAACATGCAAATTTCTTGCGCGGTTGCCTACCAAAGATGGCGGATCAAGCTCCGCCTACGGCTGGTGACGTCACGTGCAAAACCTGAATACAGCTCTATGGCAGAAGGGCATTCGAGAGCCCACGTGTTCTTGCTCACATGTGCGTCGTGGCCGGAGCCTACTGGATCAGTCTATTCTCTAAAAGCCGACTCCTTTCCTGGAAATGTGCCCCTGTTAGAAAAATTACATAAATACAAATCATAGAATAAGTTCGGTGATTATATTGGGTCTCTTTGTGCTATTTTTACCTGCATCAAGCTTAATGTAAAATATGTGCATTTGTTTTGATTATTAAACCGTTGACCATCGAGGGTTACGATTATCAATCAAGCCAACTATAGCAATTGCAAACAAGTGTTAAACGGTGCTTGTACACAGACAAAAAATGTCAGTTAAAAACAAAAAAATGTCAGCCAATGAGCCATTTTCAAATCAAGGGATATGCATCTGTGTGCATTGAAGTGTTGGTGACTCAAGTCAGACAAATCCAACCTCACATAAAGCTTGGCTCATACTACTCCTACCGGAACAAACCTCATGTAGTAGGGACGGCTCATATACTTCATTCAAATGCGAATGCGAAGTGGATTTTGGTGAGGCAATACTTTTACGAGCTGCCCTTCCATAAGTGTGACACAAGAAAATGTTGCTTCGCATGATGAAATAGCAGGAAGAAGGAGGCCTACCTACTAGCAACAAGTTTTGAAGTAAGGTTTGTTCAGAGCAAGTTAGGTGATCACAAACAATCACTACTTATGACTTTAGGTTTTCTATTCGTATTCGATCAATATAAACCAGATTCTCCCCACTCACCACTTTGTGACACTGACAGTTACATAATGACTTGGGATCCATGACTTGCACAGTTGCAAACATTGGTTGTATCATGCTCTAGTTTCCCCTAGTTTATTCACACCCGGACACACAGTCAAACCATGGGTCAAACTGCCTGCATGCAGAGGCACACAAAGAACTGACGGAGTTTATCGTCAACACAGACCGTCCTCAGAGAGGGCACTAGCTGGTATATTTTGACATGTCGTTAATTCATTGCCATCTAGGTAGCATATCAATATAGCTTCGGCTTCACTTTTTCATCTTTAGCATTCATAAGCGTGAACATTATTCCTATATTATTTCTTACGATTCTTCGTCCACGACAAACACGGAGCTGCCAATGCCGTGTAATCATACCAGACCCTGGGGTTCACAGATAACATTATGCTTAGTTATTACTACGACCGCACGCTGATTGGTTCGATCGGTTCCGTTGGAAAGCTGAAGCAGAAAACAACGAAAAAGTTAACACAGCGCTGCAAGATATCCACGATTATATAACTGACATACAGATCATTGTCATTTGATTGGTGGAACTTACTTCACGTGACATTCACTATTACTCCCATCCGCACCGGCGATCAAAAAGACCTATTCACCCATGGGGAATAGCATTTTCCATTCAACAGTTAGGATCATCCTTGTTCCAAATGTTTTTGAGCAGTACAGCGCCGCCGCGCCGCTGCTAAAACAACAAAGGTGTACCTTAGACTGGCCCCTGTCTTTATCCGACAGGTACCAGCTATTCAGATTTATAACACCCCTTGCAAGTATTCTGCCTGCTCATTGGTTTAGAGCGCGTCACATGACATGTCTTAGTTTCGCTAGACGACGGCCGTGTGATAGTGCGTCGGTTTGCCATGCGCTAGTCCGAAGACTAGCACACGGCGCCGTGCGCCAGTCCGACAGACTAGCACACGGCGTGCAGTACCCAGACGTCCGTTGCGTGTACGAGGATGATAAATTAATAGTCTGTAACCATTTCGGATTGCACGACACTACATGCAACAAGTAAAAGTGTTTGCAATCTGTATTCGCGTTGTCCGTGGATTGTAGCATTCAGGTCTGTAACTTAATAATAATAGTACAGTATTTAGAAATGTTTGGGGTGTTATAAAACAAATATTGACTGCTTTTACTCGTGCAATGGTTAAAAACTATGACTCCCTTGGTGATCCCCGGAGCGTTCTATTTTCCCTCGGCTTTGCCTCGGGAAAATAGAACACTCCGGGGATCACCTCGGGAGTCATAGTTTTAACCATAGCACTCGAAGCAGTCAATATTTGTATACCAGTGATTCCATTGGGTATAATGATACCATTGGTGTATGCCGTGACTGGAAGCTACCGAAGCTGGGTTTGTTTTGATTGGTCTGAGGTCAGCTCGGTTGGCCAATCAAAACACAGATACGGAAAGCGCCGGTCGTCCGCACGTGTGTGTCCATGTGTGTGGTAGTATGTATACAGTACATGCATGGTGGATACGGTAAAATACTTGCTTGGTAATGTTGGTGTTTTTGTGCGTAACTCTGTGAGAGGTCAAAGGTCAAACCACACGCCCGTTTTCGGCCGGTCTCTGGCGTTATTCACGAGCCTCGAAGAATGACGTCAGACGTTCAGTCTAGGTGCACCCGTGCAAAAGGTTTATGATCCGATTTGTGCAATGTTGCCGCTAAGCGGCGCTATATATGATTTTTGGTTGTCAGTAATTTGTGTGATTTTTCATAATGTTATACTTTGAAAATACATCAAATGACAAGTATCTGTATGTCAGTTGTATAAAACAAATATTGGGTGGCTTTAATTCATGGAATGGAAGGAATATTATCGCTCGGTAAAGTTTGGACTGTTCGAAAAACAGTGATTAGTCAAAATTTTACCTTGCAATAATGTTCCTCCCATTCCACTTTGAGCCACTCTATGAGTGCGTTCGTTTAGCTTCCCTGGGTCGACCCCGGTGTGTGGCGGTTTTTTTTTCTAGGACGAACGTGGGTTAATATCTGCACACGCTCGTCCTGGAAAAAAAAACGCCACACACCGGGGTCGACCCAGGGAAGCTAAACGAACGCACCCAATATTTGTATACTATGGTAGCCTGCCAGTATAGTCTAGATTTCAAGCTCGCCAGTTAACTAAGTCATACCGTCGCACTTTGGCGATTTACAACTGCGCGTAGTACACTCCAATATCAAGCACCATAGTCTTGGGCCAAGACTAGCGCTCTACCAACTAAGCTGTGTAGCCCTATGTTGGCAGTCGTATTCAGATTTTAAAAAATAGGGAGACCGCCAACTTAGGGCTAAACAGTTCAGTTGGTGGACTGTTGACTTTTGTCTCCCCAGTCCCCGGTGTACCCCCAGTCCCCGGTGTACCACCAGTCCCCTGTGGACTTTGTGGCAAGAGCCACTTGGGCAGAAGAGTATACCATTGATATTAAAAGAGCCAAAGGACAATGTATACAATGAGGAGTTGTTGGAAACCCTCTTTTTGATTTTTTATGTTTCAGGTAAATTTCTTTGGTAGTTTTGACAAAGCACACAGTGTTGGCGATGTCGGTGAGTTTTTCTCTTTCCTCCAGGATCTTTACTTTCTTTTCTTTTTCCTTGCAGAGATTTTATTAAAGGCTAACGAGTATTAAAAGAGCTTAATCTGATAAGTCCTTATCCTTCATAAACGGGCGTCATTGCCGAGTGATTAAGAACATCGAGTTCAAGCAAGATGCTTAAATATAGGGTGCGTTCGTTTAGCTTCCCTTGGGTCGACCCCGGTGTGTGGCGGTTTTTTTTCCAGGACAAACTTGGGTAATTATCTGCACACGTTCGTCCTGGGAAAGAAAACGCCACACACCTGGGTCGACCCAGGGAAGCTAAACGAACGCACCCTATATTGCGTCTCTTCACTCAGGGTAGTACACACACTGCGAGGGTTAGTACACTTTCGTATTGTACAACACAGTGACGTCCTGGATATTAGGGTCCATTTCTGGGGCGGAAAATTTTCAAAGCTTCATAACTCAAATCTTACCTGCAAGAAAACCTTTATTTACACAGATTCACATTCCATGGCAGCATATATTTTTCTGCGGTGGGTTTTGGTCGTCATATGTTCTTCACAAATCCGTCATTTTCGTGATTTATTGCAGCTCCTAACGTAAAAACTCCTGTTTTGATCGTTTTCTCACAGTCTACCGTGCGTACGCAACACACAAGACGCACGACGTACATTGCGTTGCGTTTGCGTGTTAACGCTGTGCGGTCAAGATAAGCGGCGGTCCCGACCCGCCGTACTTGCAAGTGCGTGCTGTCTACTTGCAAAAACGTGGCCAAGATTTTGGGATCCGTCTACGTACGGATTTAGGAGCACGCAGACACGACGTAGCACTTTAAGTGCATGAGGAACTTTCTCTGCGTTCGGGCTACGGATTCACCGCCAGTACGGGTGACGCGCGGGCCCTCTACAGCCAATGGGCGCACAGCGCACTGACTCCGTGAGTCTTTTATTATTTTGTTTTCCAACGGTCACTTGCATGAGTAAGCACATGCTCCAGACGTTGTGCCGTGCGCACTAATTTCTGCAGTATAAAAAAAAAAAACTTAACCGTCAGACGAGTGCCATCATTTCGTCTCAAAGATGCCGAAGAAGACACAGGAGAAAAGGTCGCTGCATCTGCAGCTCAAAAGGCAGCGGATGCGGCCAGAGAGGCCCAACAGAAACGGGCCACGGAAGATGAGATGGCCAGAGAGGCAGATGAGAGGAGGAGCGAAGAAGAGTCAGACGATGACGCCAGAGAGTCTGATCATGAGGAGGGTTCTGCTGGTGGATCGGAGAGGGGTGGGTCACAATAAGAACAAAAACAAAACCATTTTATTATTTGTTGGACAAAATAAACTTCGTCATGTTTATTCACACATGAATACTTCAAATTAAAATCAAGAGTTTATGGAATAGAGTTTATAAAATTAAATCATGAGTACCATGAGTTCATGTGCTCAAACAAACCGATCTTGCCATGGTAGGCGGCCCAAAGTGGAGAACTTTAATAGTCCGCCAAATAGTTTCTAAATACACATTTGAATATTTTACATGTAATATATTATGGTACAAACATGTAAGCATTCATGTTAATTGAAGAAAGGAAAATTATGTGTAAAACTTATTTTAACTTTCAATACACCCCCCCCCCGACATCGGGCGAAAAAATCTTCATCGCACCTGCACGCACTTAGAACATGCGAGTAAGTATGGACACCTAAAGCCTCGGTCACAACCCGCCGTGCTTATTTTTTGTCCATACGTGTTTTGGGGAGCCCACGGCCGCCACGTTTTTCTGAAAACGCGGGGAGGGAGTGGCAAGAGCAGGGAGGAAGTACGTCAACGCACGTCACTCGCACGGTTTGCGCAAGGTGTAAGTACGTGGCCCACACGCCACGCCTGGCCGTGAGCGGTTGCGTGCATCGCACGTTGCGCACGTGGTAAGTGAGTTGTACATGCTTACAACGTGCTTTCAACGTGCTTACAACGTACGCTCATCTTGCGATTGCCACGTTGTCGTACAGGCCGTACTTACACGTGCTGGTCACGTACGGTGTCCTTACTCACTCGCATGTTGTAAGTGCGTGCAAGTGCGATGAACGTGAGTTGTTCGCCCATGTCGGTGGTGGGGGTGGGGGGGGGGATATAATAGGACGAACTCCGGCTGAATGTGAACATAAGTTTAGCATATTAATAATTTTCCTTTCTTCAATTCACATGTTCTGAAATTTAAATTGAATGAATACTTGTACCACAATATGTTACATGATATGTTAGAAACTATTTGGCGGCCTATTACAGTTCCCCACTTGGCCGCCTACCATGGCAAGATCAGGTTATTTGAGCACATGAACTCATGGTACTCATGATTTAATTTTATGAACTCTGGGGACATCCCATGAACTCATGATTTAATGTTATGAATTCATGTGTGAATAAACATGTAGAAGTGTGTCCAACAAATGATAAAATGGTTTTGTTTTGTTCTTATTGTGACCCCCTCTCCGATCCACCAGCAGAACCCTCCTCATGATCAGAGTCTCTGGCGTCATCGTCTGACTCTTCTTCACTCTTCCTCTCCTCTTCCTCTCTGGCCATCTCATCTTCCGCGGTCCGTTATTCTGTTTCTTCTTCGGCATCTTGGAGATGAAATATGGCACTCTTCCGTCAGTTTTTTATACTGCAGAAATCAGTGCGCACAACGTACGTAGGTTGCGGAGCACGTGCTTACTCGGTACGGTCCACGTGAGTTCTGCTTGCTCATTGGACAGCTGAACTGGGGAAATGCCGAGTAAGCACGGACTACGCCACTTATGACGTGCGTAGCACGAACGTGCTAAGTGCGCCGTCCGTGGAGCAAGTGACCGTTGGAAACATTAAAAGGACTCACGGAGTCAGTGCGTTGTGCGCTCGTTGGCTGTAGAGGGCACGCGCGTCACCCGTACGTCACCCGTACTGGGGGTGAATCCGTACGGGTGACGCAGAGAAAGTGCTACGTCGTCGTCGTGCCTGCGTGCTCCCAAATCCGTACTGAGGCGGTACTCACCACGTACGGATCCCCAAATCTTTCCCACGTTGTTGCAAGTAGACAGCCCGCACTTGCAACTCACAAAATGCAGACTAAGGCCATGTCCGAAACGACGACTTCGGCTACAGCTACGCCTAGATCAGCGCGTCTACCAGTGTTGAAGAATAGGCAGACGCGCGCGATCTAGCCGTAGCTGTAGCCGAAGTCGCCGTTTCGGACACGGCCTAATTGAGAAATATCAGGTTTATGGTGGCCATTTTGAAAAATGGCCGCCATGACACTTTCCCCCACTCGGATTGCTTAAAGGGTCTATGCAACTTTTGAAGGACAAAAAACACAATGTCCACAGATTTACACTAAACTTACACAGTTTGAAGATAATGATAGTAGAAAGCTTCCCTGAAAATATTACGTGCTGAGGTGCTGTAGTTTTTGTGAAATGAGTAAAACAATGTCATGAAAATGATTTTCGTCTCATGAGACGAAAATTATTTTAATAATTTACAAACGTATTTTCATAACATTGTTTTTACTAATTTCTCAAAAACTACAGCACCTCAGTAAGTAATATTTTAAGGGAAGCTTTCTACTATCATTATCTTCAATCCCTGTAAGTTTAATGTAAATCTATGGACATTTTGAAACAACATTCCGGGTATGAAACAGTTTACATACTTTCTGTTGCAATTTGTCCGAGGTTGACCCATTTTTTTGCATGAAATGCCTGGACTAAAGGTCCTCTCCAAAGGCATGAATTACAGCCTCACATCACACCGGGAACAAGTCCTGTTAAAGACACCATTCATCCAGCGAACCAGCACTTAAACATCTAGACAAGACAGCCGCCAATCAAGCCCGTATCCAAATACTGCAAACCCTCAAGCTACACAATACCATAAACTTAATACTGGTACAAAAACATTTGTTTTCTGTACAAATAGTGTTCATGCGTTTTGCACGTACGTACAACGTTCATTAAGCTCCTGGCGAATAAAAAGCTCTGCTTTGCTGACTCCGCCCAAAGATCCAGGAAGATCCAACACACTTTGACCATTGACGTCTATAGAGTTTAACAATGAGTCCAGTAGCTGATTGTTCAACTAATATAAAAATGTACCTAAAGGATTTAGGTGTCTTTTCAAACGATACCTTGTCTATTAAAATGTAACATAAAATATGTAACTAAAGGATTGGGAGACACTAGTTTGCAATGATAATGTTGTCTGTAAGGGAACTGTTACTGGTTTTCACCAACAACACTCTGGACACCGCATGGAGGAAGACCTACAAGCAATATGGATCACAATATCATGTTTTGGGATCGGACTCCTAATTAACCGACCCTTCCCCCAAAAAGAACAACTACTATTTTCGCTTAACCTTCCCATTGTTTACAATAACACTATATCAGAACAATTAGAGATGTGTCTTCTATAGATGATCAAGATAATGGATTGTCTTGAAAATAAACCAGAAACGTGTTAAACAAGTATACTTTATATAATGCAGCCATTCAACGGGTTCTCCAACGGGGTTTAAAGACTTTGCACCACTGCTGGTGGCTGAATTAGAGTCGTAACGACTGGGGATGTGGGTTTGGGATTGGAATACTCCTTTAGTATAAGAGTATAGTGTTTGCGTTGTATTCTCGACGGCATTCCTTACGAACCAAGCGGGTGAAAGAAACGAACAATGAAAAACCGGGGCTCGTTGTGGGATTTATAAGGATGTGGACAGTCGTAGAGGGAGGGGCTTGGGATGGAGTCTTCAAAGCAGACCTTTTTATTGGCCAGGAGCTTAATGAACGTTTTACGTACGTGCAAAACGCATGAACACTTATACGACGCAGTTTATAAGAGTGGGCGAATCTAGATGTCCTGGAAGTCCTGGTACGTGTTCTATCATTGATTACAGCTATTTATGAAGCGACAGGTTCACGTGAAAACAAGACGGCTCTTACCATAACGGTAAGTGGCGTCTAGTAGAGATACAAGGGAAATTCACTGAATGTTGACTAAACTTAAACGGTCGTCGTGACTTCGGTCAGTCACTGCTGGGCGTTACTGCAATCTGCATTATGTTAACAACATTATGTGAAGCAATTCAAATAGCATGGTATGAATAAAGATACGCATTACAGTTCGTACCTGTCATATTATTCCGGTTCCATGTACACAATGCTCCTAGGCAAGAATGTTTATCATTGACGATGCAGTAATCAGATTTCGTTATCTTCGGAAGTTATTGTGAGGTAAGAGTTATTTTGTTTTTCTCGGTATAGTGTTTCGAATCTGTTTTTTTTTTCATGAAGGTTGGGGAATTTCAACGAGTTTGAGCGGGTATTTTGTTCACTTCTTGGCTTCAATATAATGTATAAGTTTGGTTATCACCCTTAAAATTAATGGCAATACAAACGTTTGGTTTTAGCCTACAAACAGCGTTCGATGGTTCGACAGACTTTTCACTTGTAAATAATGCGTTTACCACCTGATAAATATATACACAGACGCAAGGCTTTGTTGTTGTAGTGAACTCTGCCAGGAGTTAATTTATTCCGTACTCTGAATTTAGTGGTAAAACGCCAATTAATAATAAGGGATTTCCCTTTATTTAATTCCATTCAGTGATATCCACCCATAAAGAAGTATACCAATTCCAATTATAAATACACTTTGCGACCAATCCGCAAAGGTTCCCACTTCCTCACTTTGCGAACGGTAAATTTCCAATCCGCAAAGGTTCCCACTTCTCAGCGATTTGCCAAAGAAGGTACCAGACCATTTACAATTATTATAATTATAAATACACTCATTGACTGGAGAAAACTCCGGGTCAATGAGGTTCCCACTTCCAGCGAGTGGCCAAGAAGGTACCAAATTAATTTACTTCTTTATATACAATCACATCATTGTATTACCACCATATTTATACATGTCAATTCACATAAATTAATTTACCACTTTCCTCACAGGCTTCCATGCCTATTAGCTTGTTTATAGGAAAAACTTACCGCCTTAATTTAGTTAAGTGTAAGTTGTAAGATTATTAGTCAACTAATAAACTACCCTGACCCTTCCATTAAACCCCGGGGAGGGAGGGAGGGAGGGAACTTTGCGAAACTATACAATCTATCTTAACTCCTTGGTGGCAGATTATTCAATGACGGTTCCCAGAAAGACAAGCACCCTTTCCCCGAAATGCCTTGCTCTGGTTGGTTGAACAGAACAATGGAAACACGTCTGAATGCACCCTGACAATCACACTTGCTTAGCCCCGACTGTAACATGTATGTATATTTCCAGGTGTTAAATCGGTTTACTGCGTTACGCCTTAAACCCTATTGTGTAACAAATATTAAGATTTAAGATTGTATCTCCCTATTTAAAATTTCGGCGAAAAATGCAACCACATTTTCATAAGTAAGTGTTTTTGTATACGAAGGGCAAATACATTTATAAGGATTAAAATCAATGGAACGGTTCCGAAAATCAAAAGTATACTTTGCCTTTTTATAGTATTATTATTATTTAAAAAAAAAATGGATGCCACATAATTCAACAATACAATGTAAACAAATGTCATCGAGTTGATAGCCCAATTTATGGTCCAACAATCTAAGCAGAAGCACATTAACCTATTTGTCGCCTCTTCGGTATTTTTCCCCCCAAGGTGTAAAGGGTTCTCTTGCGCACACTGACTCACAGTCTCGCATTGAGAACGCCACATGCAACTTTAACTACATGCCGAAACAGTTCTGTGTCGAATTTGACGACTTTAAAAATGCTAGTAGAAGCTTCTTTACAGGCAGTATGGACACTATCGGTAATTACTCAAAATAATTACCATCATAAAACCTTTCTTGATTACAAGTAATGGGGAGAGGTTGAGAGTACAAAACATTGTGAGAAACAGCTCCCTCTGAAGTGACGTAGTTTTCGAGAAAGAAGTAATTTTCCACAAATTTGATTTCGATACCTCAAGTTTAGAATTTGAAGTCTCGAAATCAAGCATCAGAAAGCACACAACTTCGTTTCTTTCATTATTATCTCGCAAATTCGACGACCGATTGAGCTCAAATTTTCACAGGTTTGTTATGTTATGTTGAGATACACCAACTTTGAAGACTAATCTTTGACAATTACCAATAGTGTCCACTGTCTTTAAGGCTCTATGTACGTGTTTGAAGTAGAAGACCAACTAATGTACATATATTAAAATCAACTATACGCTACGTTTGAGGCTTTTCTTTGTGAAAGGCACTTGAAACCATTGGTAAATTGTCAAGGACCAGTCTTCTCGCTTGGGTTATCTCTCAGCATATATGCATATAACATACAAAACGTGTGAAAATTTGAACTCAGTTGGTCGTCGAAGTTGCGAGAAAATATTGGAAGAAAAAACCCTTGTCGCAAAAGTTGTGTGCTTTCAGATGCCTTGAATTCGAGACCTCAGCTGAAGTCTCGAATTAAATTCAAATATTTTAGAGACAAATTACCTGCTTTCTTAAAACTATGTTAATTCAGAGGGAGCCGTTTCTCACAATGTTGTTACCTATCCATTGCTCCTGACCAAGTAGTTTTTATGCTAACAACTACTAATTATCAGTCTTGTCAAGTGCCTTTTTAAAGGAGGCAAAAACGATAACGCCATAATAAAAAAAATAAGAATCCAATAAACATTCTTTTGCTTAGATTGATTAGACTACATCTTTTCTGCACAATAAAACCAGAATAATTCGATGATTGCACAACCACAGCCACAATCAATCATACGCATACACAATTTGATTACTCGTTTTTCTAATCAGTTATTCATATAAATTATCCACCTTCTGTGTGTTGCCCTCAGCACGTGACTTTTTAGTGCACCATATGGGGCATGCAGGCGGCGTGTAATCTATGGTAATTGTATCTTCTTATTGGCCACTACTCATCACGCTCATGCAGTATGCATTACATTTCTCCAACCAAAATCTGAGGCAAAAAGTAAAGAAAAACATAAGGCCCCAAAACGAGTTGCTAAAGGCGCGTGGTCTTTTTTCGTGCGTGATATCGGGGGTTCGTGCTTGACATCTGCGGGTGCCGCGTGCACCTATGACTAAAGACTACAATTTGAAAAAGCAGTAACCAGGTATTTCATTGTTAATTGTTAAGGTATAAATATAGTTCAAGCAAGAATCGTCGTGTCAATGATGAAGAAATATTCCCACAAGATCTGCAAAGAGTTACTATTCATTTTTAATAATGTTGTCCATTTGGTGTCTTTGCTGCAAACGATAATAACGAAAACAAATGTTTGTGCAAACTTTTCTTTTCCTTGTTTTCTTTGTTTACGTTTTTCGCTTCTGAAAGTCGATTATATTTTTGTTCAGTTTGAATTTAACAAATGTTGTGCTACTAGGTAATAACTGACAACTATGTTTATATTTACTTGTGGTAGGTTGCAGCTAACAGTCGTCGCCTGGTTGTCAAATTCTAGAATCACAATGGAACAACCCATCCAGCGTATGGTGCATAACTCTTCTTCTCTGACACCATTGAACCCTGGCATCGATACACTGGGTACCAGTTTCCATAACAATGATCACATAGCTATAATTAGTACAAGTGTAGTTATTGGTTTACTAGGTATCCTTGGTAACAGTGTTGTCATAATGGTATTTCTGATGAACCAGAAGTTGATTCGTACCTTGACTAATTTGTTCATCTTTCACCAGTCGTTTATTGACTTGGTTAGCTCCATCGTTTTTATTTCGATTCGCCTTGACAAATGGAGACCATTACTGAGTAGTAGTATAGCAGATATCACGTGTAGACTTTGGTATTCGGAATACCTTCTCTGGGTGATTGTCATGACATCTACCTTAAATCTGCTATTGGTTTCTTTGGAACGCTACTTATCAATCGCTCATCCAGTGTTTCATCGCAATCATCTCACTCGCAAGAATGCTAAGCTATCCATGTTGATGGCTTGGTTAATCAGCATGGGCTATCAAGCCTACTGGGCGGTTGTATCCACGGCAGTAGATGGAAAGTGTGAACCACAATGGATCGACGGAACAGCGCAGACATTCTTCGGCATTTTGACCTTTTTCGTCGAGTACCTAATTCCGCTTGTGCTGATGACATTTGCTTATGCTAGTATCATCTCCAGACTGAACAAACGCTGTCGTGTTTCAACTTTGAATGACACACGTGCATATACTATGGGCGCAGTGCTAACTGAGATACCAAGCAGTAGTGCAAGTAGCACACTGCGTCTAGGTAGGCAGACTAGAATACCACCTTCACACGCATCAACCAATGCTCGGATTTACATGTTTTCGAAAGCCAAAAGAAATGTTGCCAAGACACTTTGTATTGTATTTGCAACCTACGTTATCTGCTGGACACCCACTGAGTTAGAATACCTGGTGTATAACCTCGGCGGACCATTGGACTTTAACGGCTCACTCCATCGAGTTACTGTCATTTTAGTATTATGTAATATGTGTGTCAATCCAATCATATACGCCTTAAAATACAGAGAATTTCAGACAAACTTTAAGCAGATGATTTGCCGTTTAGTTTCTAGGCTCCGTTGTTTTAGGAATTCCAAGTCGAAAGGTCCGGAGATGCAACAATTTAGTTTGATTCAACTCTCACCCTTACCTTCACAGCTTCGACGGGCACATAACCAGGCGGATAACCTGGCTATGTCAGACCAAATTTCGGTGTAGTCTTTATGCATTATTAAAAGTAACAACTATTTTAGGTCAACAAAAGAATACCAGTTGATCGTCCTTATTTTTCAAAAAAACAGGAGGATGATGGCCTTTTTATTTATTATTTATATTTTTTTCCAAGATGGCCGCTTAGTATTTCAAATTAAACAGGCCACAAATTCTTCAGTTTGAAACACCGCAAACTTATTTTATATCTATTTGCATGAGGACCCGTGTTAAAGGAACACATTGCCTTGGATCGGTCGAATTGGTCTTTGAAAATGCTAATGATTAGAAAGATATTTTAAAAGTAGAGTATAATGATCCACACAAGTATTACTCAAATTTTCGACTCCCATAAATGTTTGACTCCCATAAATGGCCGACCGTGTTAGTTCGCAAAGTTAAAGGAAAACCACGCACTTTCGAGGCAAATGTGTGTGGATCATTGTATTCTACTTCTAAAACATCTTTCTTACCATATGCATTTTATAACAAACGGTTACAAACGCTTTTCAAAGACCAACTCGATCGGTCCAAGGCAACATGTTCATTTAACAGGGTCTGATTATTACACTAAAATGATGCGCTAGTATCTGGTAGGCATTCACTAATATTGTTTTATGAAACAGACGGTTACACGTGTTCGAGAACATTACGTGTTTGAAAGGATAGATTTGCTTTTTTAACAAAAATCGAAAAATTAAAAAATTGTAAAACAAAAGGATGCGGCCCCAAAAAAGGATGCGGGCGGGGAAGATCAACGGGTATGTTTGTATTTGGCCTCCCCGGGTCTGTGTACGTTTGGTAATGACTCTAAACATTAATCGGTGAGAAGAACAACCTTTATTGATAATAATGCATTTTGACTAGGGGGTCTATGTACTTTTCACCTCCGGTTGTAGAAAATGTATCACTTGTATCTCCCAAAATTTGAGTTGCATAGTTTTCTTCATGCGTGAACATAACCATTTCAGATTGTCGGTGTTAATTAAAATCGCCACCACCTTTGAAACTAGTTTTCCACAGGTTAGTTTAATGGTTTATATCTACATAGGATTCAAAACAAACAATGGGTTAAAGGCAGTGGACACTATTGGTTATTGTCGAAGACTAGCCTTCACAGTTGGCGTATCTCAACATATGCATAAAATAACAAACCTGTGAAAATCTGAGCTCAATCGGTCATCAAACTTGCGAGATAATAATGAAAGAAAAAAAAACCCCTTGTCACACGAAGTTGTGTGCGTTTAAATGGTTGATTTCGAGACCTCCAGTTCTAAATCTGAGGCCTTGAAATCAAATTCATGGAAAATTACTTCTTTCTTGAAAACTATGGCACTTCAGAGGGAGCCGTTTCTCACAATGTTTTATACCATCAAACTCTCCCCATTACTTGTTACCAAGTAAGGTTTTATGCTAATAATTATTTTGAGTAAATTACCAATAGTGTCCACTGCCTTTAAAATAACCAAACGTCATCAATCCCGTAGGGCCTAAATGTTTACAAATCGAAAATATAATTGAAACAGAATTTGGAAATCATCACTTGATTGCGAAAACAAGTAATTCAATGTTGTCAATCGTTGACTTCGACTTGCATGTTTGTTTTATTCGTCATGTATCCTTGAAGTACGTCTCTCATGAAGGGTGGTTTGAAAAGAAGAAAGCCCGTAATGAATATGAATGTTTAGGCCCGTTCACACAGGCTCCGATATACGATATCGAAAACAAGAACGATATTATGCACAGCCTCGATTGGTTGAATTGATCCATGTATAATATACTCACACGCTTATTCAACCAATAGAGGGCGTGTATTTTTATAGTTATCGTTTTCGTTCTCGATATCGGGGCCCGTGTGACCGGGCCTTTAACCTTCTTTACTTAACTTGTTTTGTTTACTATTGTCACGAAGTGAATTAGTTTGAGAAATCACTTTTTGTACAAAGTTAAGTTTGCGTTACAGAGTAACAAGATTTTGGGGTTTTATGGCCAATGGGCCCGTAAAGTTCGTAGACTTCATTTTTATGAAATAGATGCGTACTTGCGCAGATTTGAGCGTTTTGCGAAAACAGCAAATTGGCAAATGAAAGATTGGGCGATTTCACTAAGCAGTCTACTAACTGGGAAAGCATTAGAAGTGTACTCGCGCATGCCAATTGATCAAGCTAACAAATACTCTGATCTAAAATCTGCCCTTTTACATAGATACAATTTGACTGATGAAGGCTTTAGATTTAAATTAAGAAATGCCAAGCGTGACATAGGGGAAACCTTCAGCCAATTCTCTGATCGATTATTAAGTTATCTTAATCGTTGCGTAGAACTCGATGGAACGAGTAAGACATTATGATGGCCTTAGTGATTTGCGTGAACAGATTATTTCAATTTGCGGTAGAGATCTAGCGCTATACATTAGTGAGCGTAAACCAGGTAACGTTTACAAAATGACTAACTTAGCTGATACGTATGTTGATGCACACAGACGAATGGATAGTGAAAAACCTGTTAGAAAGTTTGTGAGTAAACCACCTATGAGTAGCGAACCACAACAATCGAGAACTGAGGTGAAACAATCACCAATGAATAGAGTTGATACAAGAATGCAAGATACACGCAATGGTTATGTTTGCGGTGGTAGAGGCCACATTGCGCGAAATTGCAAGCGTCGCAATACTAGCTATAGTAAACCTCACACAGCGAGCTTAGAAGTAGATGAGAATGTAACAGAAAGCGATATTGTTCAAGAAGTTGCTGCATGCATAACCAAAACTGCATCGCTCTGCAATTGCTCTTGCGCGACTGATAAAAGCGTTGAATTATCTTGTGGGCATAAAATACCAATGATCAGTGCTGCGTGCACCATAGGAAAGCAAATGCCAGTGCGTGATGGTTTTGTAGGAAGCCACGCGATTAAAGTGTTGAGAGACAGTGGATGTAGTACAGTAGGTGTAAGAACGAGTTTAGTCAAAGATTACCAGTTGCTAAAGACAAGGCAAAAATGCGTTCTTCTAGACGGTACGGCCCGTAATGTCCCTGTTGCACGAATCGACATAGACTCACCTTACTATATAGGCACAGTAAATGCGCTTTGTATGGACAATCCTCTATACGACCTCATCATAGGCAATATAGGCGGTGTAAGAGAATCTCATGATCCTGACATAAATTGGGCACCGAGTAAGCGCACATACTGCGAAAGCGAATCTATACCAAAGTTACCCGAAACAACGGCTGCGGTAGAGACTAGAGCACAGAAAGTTAAGAAAGCGAAGGACCCGCGACCACTTAAGGTTCTTGAAGCGCAAAACCTCTCTGAAAATCGCGGAGAAATTATTCAAGCGCAACACGAAGATACACTGTTAGATAAGCTGTGGAATTTAGCTGACTCTAACCAAGTTAGGAAGACCGGAAAGGAGAACGAATCTAGGTATTTTGTTTCGAACGGATTACTTTTTCGTAGCTTCACATCACCATCGCTAGAGAATGGACGCACATTCACACAGTTAGTTCTGCCTAAGAAATTGCACCCTAAAGTTCTGAAACTTGCTCACGATTCCACAATGTCTGGCCATTTAGGCATTAAGAAAACCACAGATCGTGTATTAGCGAACTTCTACTGGCCAGGTGTGCAAGGTGATATCCGAAGATATTGTGTATCCTGCGATATATGCCAGCGAACAGTTCCGAAGGGCCGCGTAAGCAAAGTTCCATTAGGCCGAATGCCTCTTATAGATTCAGAAGAGTCGCTGTAGACTTTATGGTGTTCCATATGTGCCACCTTTATTCCGATTTTTATTTACCGTCGCATTTTTTTTTTCCGTCGCATTTTTTTTTTTCCGTCGCATTATTTTTTTTTCCGTCGCATTTTTTTTTTTGGTCGCATTTTTTTTTTCCGTCGCATTTTTTTTTCCGTCGCATATTTTTTTCCGTCGCATTTTTTTTTTCCGTCGCATTTTTTTTCCCGTCGCATTTTTTTTTTCCGTCGCATTTTTTTTCCCGTCGCATTTTTTTTTTCCGTCGCATTTTTTTTGTATTTTTTGTTCCACGTGACTCCCACGTGATAAACTTTGAGCTTTCTAGAAAATGTATACGTTGAGATTTCTTAAGTGAGTTCCCCCGACGTTTAGTTTATTCAAGCGTCCATTTTTACCGGTTATAGGGATCTGCAGCTTCATTACTTCATCAGCCAGCGCAAGGCCAGACAATACGACAGTAACCAGTCACCAGGCAAATGATTGGACTATAGCTGTTCTTTGTGCGTAAAAACGTGCGCGTGAGCTCAGCGTCCGTGTAGCGGTTCGCGTTATGCAAGGGGTCTATAGACGCAAAACGTTGTATAACGCAAAACGCTAAATGTACCTTGAGTTCACGCGCACTATTTTACGCAAAAAGAACAGCTATCTTCTTTTGGTCTCGGGGATGGCGCTTCTTGAAGGGTGTGACGTCATATGCAAGGGGTCTATTGGCCTATAAAGTCACCATTAGACCAAACTTCTTGACTGACATTTATTAAATTAAAGAAGATTCCAGACCCATTTTGTTATTGATCTATCAAATTACATGTGTTGCGCTGGCTGATGAAGTAATGAAGCTGCAGATCCCTATAACCGGTAAAAATGGACGCTTGAATAAACTAAAACGTCGGGGGAACTCACTTAAGAAATCTCAACGTATACATTTTCTAGAAAGCTCAAAGTTCATCACGTGGGAGTCACGTGGAACAAAAAATACAAAAAAAATGCGACGGAAAAAAAAATGCGACGGGAAAAAAAAGGTGGCACATATGGAACACCATAAGACTTAGTTGGGCCAATTTATCCCTCCACTGACCGCGGAAATCGATACATTCTAACGTTAGTAGATTACGCTACCCGTTACCCGGAAGCAGTAGCTTTGCCAAGAATTTAAACCGAACGAGTAGCTGAAGCGATGTTTGAAATTTTCACACGTATGGGTGTTCCAAATGAAGTACTTTCAGATATGGGAAGCCAGTTTACATCAGACCTCATGAAAGAAATTGGAAGATTAATGTCCGTCAAGCAATTACACACTACTCCATACCACCCGATCTGTAACGGTCTCGTAGAAAAATTCAATGGTACCCTAAAACGTATGCTGCGTAGGATGTGTAACGAACGCCCAAAAGATTGGGACCGATACAACCAGCTTTGCTATTTGCATATCGCGAATCCACGCAAGATAGTTTGGGTTTTTCGCCTTTTCAACTCATGTACGGAAGAACAGTTAGAGGTCCGTTAACTATCCTCAACGAATTGTGGACAGGTAACATACCAGACGAGGAAGTAAAAACCACTCACCAATATGTGATTGACCTTCAGGAAAGACTCGAGTCGACATGCGAACTCGCTAGAGAAGAATTAACCAAGTCTAGTGCCAGGTACAAGAAATACTACGACACGCGTACCAAAGATAGGAAATTCGAAGTAGGAGACTTAGCGCTAGTTTTGCTACCAACCGAAATTATGGTTGAAACTAAGGGAGTAGCGTTTTCCAAGCATTAAGATGTCGCCTTTCGATAGCAGTTTTTGTATATAATATTGCAGAGGTATAGGGTGTTATTATGTGTACTTTCCAGGGTCCCAATCTGGGAGAAGAAACCCCACTATTACCCGTGAAGGGAGAACCGCACATGGTGGAAGAGAGAGATAGATGTAGATAAACCGGAAGGACGAAACGAAAGAGTTGTTATAGACGGGAAGGACTTGGTGTTCGGCGGGCCTGGTGCCTACACCCCACGTACCGCACCCCAAACAAACACTACGGGTGGAGCCTCCGTGGTGACAACGTCTAAGCAGATTGTGTTTTATTATTGCTCTCGTGTACAAATAATAATTATTGTGTTGTAAATAGGGAGATTTGTAAATAAATGTAAATAGTTTCATTCGTAAATGAATTTGTGGATATTGCGTGTGATTGACCCTCTCCTGTGTGTGTATCAAACAAAACTACCGAAGGTTATGTCTCGTTTTTGCTAAATTCCAATTCCGGGATGTGACAACTATTATCATCGTAACTAATATATCATCAGCCGTAAGTGGTAGAAACAAGTCATTTTAAAAATTGCCAGAATAGTGTATGTTATGCCGTTTGTGGTTCTCATTAAATGTTTGAAACTATGAAAACAACCCTATGCGATTGCAATTGTTTGTTGGGCCAGTTATGTTTAAAGATCAATATATATATCTGAATATTTTTTACAGGCAGTAGACGCTATTGGTATATTACTCAAAATAATTATCATCATAAAGCCTTACTTGACTACGAGTAATGGGGAGAGGTTGATGGTATAAAACATTGTGAGAAACGGCTCCCTCTGAAGTGACGTAGTTTTCGAGAAAGAAGTAATTTTCCTCGGATTTGATTTCGAGACCTCAGATTTAGAACTTGAGGTCACGAAATCAACCATCTAAACGCACACAACTTTGTGTGACAAGGGTTATTTTTCTTTCATTATTATCTCGCAACTTCGATGACCGATTGAGCTCAAATTTTCACAGGTTTGTTATTTTATGCATATGTTGAGATACACCAACTGTGATGGCTAGTCTTTGACAATTACCAATAGTGTCTACTGCCTTTAACTGGTAAAATATCAGACTGTAAGGGTGCCATTTTGGGAAAACAATGTACCTTAAGAACGTCATCGAACTGATTGCGAATATTGTCTTTACTGTGCCTTTGGCAATGTTGAGGCGGTGCTGGTAATGGCGGTATCAAAAGGCCCTGTCGAGGCGATTCCCTGGTTGCCTGCTCGAGGCAATGCTCTCTGGGACTGGTAGGATAGGGCGTGCCATGATGAGAATGGAGGTCTGTGCCCGGTGAAAGAGGGACGGCTGGTGTGGGTCTTGACTGATTTCAGAAACGTGTTGGAACCAAAGGAATGGGCATTTTCTGGACAAATGGCCAGACATTCCACAGGAGAAGCACGACTCAAAAGATGGCATGCCTGAAAAAAAGGGGAGGGCACCAAGTCAGGCTTAAAATATTCGCGGCACACAGAGGGGTAGGGTGGGGTTTGGAACTGGTCGGGAAGGTGCGAGGAAGAGAGAGATCTGCCCAGAAAGTACTAAGGCAGAAATAACTCTGGAGCGGGAAATTCGAAACAAAGACTGGTGACACGGGGTGTGGAGGGTTTTGAAAAGGAAAACACATGTTATCGGTGTGGTTCCCTGACTGTTTGATGTTATTTTGTGGTTTTCCAAATAATCAAGGAAATTGTTTGAACAGATGTTTGATGTTTAAATGCGGAAGAAAGATTGGGGGTGAGAAAAGGGAGAATCGGGAGGTTGGAAGGGGTTGTAAAACTCACTAAAAAGAACTTTTATCCCGTGATAACATGTCGAGCCATTTTATGCATACCTTTAATGTATAAGTTGCACTTCATCAGTCAACATTTTTTTTTGCTATTATCCTTTTTATGAAAGTTTTGCAACAACGAGTGATCAACATCTGGTTTATTTAGACAAGAGGATCCAGCATAATGATTATTTTCGTTTGTTGTTGGTATTATCGCACTCATGAACTAAATATTTCACTTCTTATCTCCTGGCACTATCCGGCTTCCGTATGTTTTTAAAGGCATGGACACGTTTGGTATTTGTCAAACTATATCCTGCCCAACTTCGGCTCATCGAATTTCTAAGAGAATCCTGTAAAAAAAAACACCCTTGTTGCATTATACTTTGTGTGCTTTTAATGTGCATAATAAAAGGCTTCAGCTGAAGTCTTTTGTTTTTAGTGAGAAATTACATCGTCCCTCAAAAACTACGTTACTTCCAGAGGGAGTTCTCACAATGTGTTAACTATCATGAGCTCTCCATTGCTCGTTACAATTAAGTTTATTGTGAGTAATTACCAATAGTGTGCAGTGCCTTTAACAGTTTTGGTTCTAATGTTATGCTTTAACAAGGAAACTCGATAATTATACTGCATGCACCGCATGTCTGCATGTCAGTGCACTTCTAGCAAAGAAAACGGCTGTTTCGTGTCATATTCAATACAACAGTCATTATTTAACTCCATTCGAAGGTTTGTATTAGTCATACAAATTGGGTCCTAGCATTTTCAAAAAGTTTATTGTTATTGCCTTATTCTTGCTGTAGTTTTTGAGAAATTGGTAAAACAAGTTACAAAATAGTTTACGTCTCAGTCAGTACAAAAACTATTGTAGCATGCAAAAACGTTTTATGATACTATACCATTAACATACCGTAACTAGGTAATACGATTTCACATGCTTTTAAAGCCATTGGACCCTTTCGGTAAACAGTTTGTCCAAGGCCCACACTTCGTGTATCACAACTTCTATATCAAATAACAAACCTGTGAAAATTTAGGCTCAATCGGTCATCGGAGTCTGGAGAAAATAACGGAAAAAACACCCGTGTATCCGCGTGTTTCGCCGTGTCATGACATGTGTTTAAAATAAATCCGTAATTCTCGCTAACGAGAATTGATATTGTTTTACTGTTTTCTCAAAAAGTAAAGCATTTCATGGAATAATATTTCAAAGGAAGTCTTTCACCACTACCTTCTGTAAACCCTGTAAGTTATTTGTAAATCTATGAACTTTCACTCACTTTCAAATTATATTCACGAGAGACCACACCACATAACGGACCCTGTTCTCTCCTATTTTCCAGGTAAATATAACACTATTATTTTGTTCACATCGTTTTTATATTATATTTGTTTCATTTATTTATATTTCTTTAAGTTAATAGAAGTTGCAGTAATTATGAAAGGTTATGCTGCTATTAATGTGTATTTTCGTAAGGATTTCTAGTTTCAGGTGCGGCGGCAACCATGCCGCCATTGTCATTGTTTTGGCAGGAACGCAGTTGGTTCAAGTCGACATTCAATAGTGCGTTCCCGTAGTTCTTTTATTGTACAGTCAACTATTCGTTTTCATTGTAAGATTTCCTTTAATAATTTATGTCAGAATTGTATGTTTTATATTAATTAATTACGCGTCCGAGAATGTATAAATTAAGACTCACTTTCAAATTATATTCACGAGAGACCACACCACATAACGGACTCTGTTCTCTCCTAATTTCCAGAATAAATAATTGTGAACGGCAAAGCTATTCTCCTCAGTATCCCTTCTTATCGACTCTATTAACATCCTGGTCACATAAGAAAACATTACATAGACCCTTTGAGGTAAGAAAATGCCAATTATCCGTTTCTGCTAATCGGTCTTGATAATACAACGACGACATGTTTGTACTCGAGTGTAAAGACTGCTCGCAGCAGACTGAACACTGATATGGATGTTGGAACAGTTCCAACCACCCGAGCGTCATGGCATAATAACGTTGTTGTCCATAAACGCACGTGTTTGCCATGTGTTTCCTTGTTGGTCTGTTGTTTAGACCACAACAAAAAAACAGTCCAAATTGGTGTGCAACAATACTTGTCAGAAATGTGTTTATCATGGTTATTAATAAAAAGTTGGGTAGGCCCCTATGTTTTTGTATTGTTTATTTACCCATGGGCTTGTGCCTTTAAATATCCAGCAACTTTATTGAGATATTGGTCTCTGTTGAATGACATATTTTTAAAATAAGAGGTGTTCCGGGCTGTTGGCCCGAACACCTAATGAAATGATTGAGTGCAGACCACCTGAGGCAGAATGGGTTTGTGGAACATTAAAACACCCTCAAGGGGCTAGTAAAGAAGAACAACGTGTAAACATGTCACTTCTTGAATTGTCAAGCAAGCCCCGAAGAGCAGCATGCGTATCAAAGTCTAAAATAAAGACAAGAATGTCAAGAATGAACAATATGACGTTCAGTTTAAAAGAAACTGGACACTATAATAATAATGTCAAAGATATCAGTCTTCTCACTTGGTGTATCTCATTATGCATCAAATAATAAACCTGCAGAAGTTTGAGCTCAATTAGTCGTCGAAGTTGTAAGATGATTGAAAGAACACCCTTGTCACACGAAGTTGTGTGCATCGAAATCAAATTCGTTGAAAATTACTTCTTTCTCGAACACTACGTTACTTCAGAGGTAGCCGTTTCTCACAGTGTTTTATATTATAACACCCCTTACAAGTATTCTGCCTGCTCATTGGTTTAGAGCGCGTCACATGACATGTCTTAGTTTTGCTAGACGATAGGTGTGATAGTGCGTCGGTTTGCCGTGCGCTAGTCCGAAGACTAGCACACGGTGTGCAGCACCCAGACGTCCGTTGCGTGTACGAGGATGATAAATTAATAGTCTGTAACCATTTCGGATTGCACGACACTACATGCAGCACAGAGTTTTTGCAATCTGTATTCGCGTCGTCCGTGGATTGTAGCATTCAGGTCTGTAACTTAATAATAAAAGTACAGTATTTAGAAATGTTTGGGGTGTTATAAAACAAATATTGACTGTTTTTACTCGTGCAATGGTTAAAAACTATGACTCCCTTGGTGATCCCCGTAGCGTTCTATAAAATAGAACGCTCCCGGGGATCACCTCGGGAGTCATAATTTTAACCATAGCACTCGAAGCAGTCAATATTTGTATACTATCAACCTCTCCCCCATTACTCGTTACCAAGTAAGGCGTCTTAGCGGATTATAAACCTTTCATCTTGGTCAAGTTCCTCGTATCGTATAACAATAATGAATGCTAATAATCATTTTGCAAATAGTAACCAGAATATTTTGTTCTTCTAGTCTCGGTTTGGCAACATTGATATAAATGGGGGAAATTCAAGATGGATGCACCACGATAAAGGTCTTCTCCTACCCAAACCATGTCCCCACTTCACCACTGATCAAACAGCTGCACTGGCTCCCAGTAGAAAAACGGATTTGTCGAGAACTAATCACGTGATATAACACGCATGTTAAATGGCGCGGGGGGGGGGGGGGCGTCGGGTAATACGAAAAGTGATAGTCTGGTCCCCTGACCAAAGATTCCTTGACGTCTCTTGTTAAAATTTGTGGGTCACGTATCACCCACGGTTACAAATAGAGCATGACGCAACTTGTCAGGGTCGGGGTCATCTCCAGGGAAACCATGTCTGCACTAGTTGCGATAAAGTAACCCTCTTCCCGACGGCCGCCAGGCCAGGGGTTAGTTGATCGGCAAATGACAATCTGGTTCAACACGTATAATTTCGACAGCTTTGCCCCATTTTTACCACTTTAAAAAACATGAAACTTAATCCTCAATGTCTAACTGTAATCATGGAGGTAGAATTATGAACACTCAAGTCGAAACACCATTGAAATAGAACGCTCCCGGGGATCACCTCGGGAGTCATAATTTTAACCATAGCACTCGAAGCAGTCAATATTTGTATACTATCAACCTCTCCCCCATTACTCGTTACCAAGTAAGGCGTCTTAGCGGATTATAAACCTTTCATCTTGGTCAAGTTCCTCGTATCGATAACAATAATGAATGCTAATAATCATTTTGCAAATAGTAACCAGAATATTTTGTTCTTCTAGTCTCGGTTTGGCAACATTGATATAAATGGGGGAAATTCAAGATGGATGCACCACGATAAAGGTCTTCTCCTACCCAAACCATGTCCCCACTTCACCACTGATCAAACAGCTGCACTGGCTCCCAGTAGAAAAACGAATAATGTTCAAATTGGCCTTAAACATGTTTAAGTGTATGTCTGGTACTTTTCCCACATACATTTCCAACTCATTAGAAACCAGGGCTAAAAAGAGCAACTTACGTTCACAGGGCAACTTGTATATTCCTCGAACCACCAGAAAATCAGGAGACAGAGCATTTTCAGTTGCAGGCCCTAGGGTGTGGAATTCCCTTCCAAACTCAACCAAAAGTTCTAGCTCTGTTACCATGTTCAAAAAGTCTCTGAAAACATTCATTTTCAATCAGTAAATCTCGCTTTGCTTGGCCTGCAGTTCTAGTCAAAGAGAGACATGCTTTGCGCGAGACTTTCTTGGCTAATGCTGCTAGCTTTGCCTAGTCGTGGTTTTCCCTTGGTTTTTGTTTGCATTCCTTTTTTTTTTTTTTTTTTTTTTTTTCCTGTCATTCTCTGCGCGCTTTGTTAACTTAGGAAAAGGCGCTATATAAATGGTATTATTATTATTTTATTTATTTATTGCCGCCCGCAGCACTCACTGCATGGTGAAGGTTACGCCAGGCAATGAATGCATAAAACCGAAGTAGTCATTTTGGAAGTTTGGATTGCTAGGCTATACGTTTTGATTGTTACAAGTTTAGATGGCTATGACTGATATAAAGACGTTGGTGTTGTATAGGTTTGGGTCGTTTGTAATCGATGTCAAGCAAAAAAAATGTGTAATCAGTAATTGTTCACTATTTTGTTTTTTCATGAGCCAAATGGCCGATCGATACACTGTCAGCAACTGTTTTTGTTAGCAAACAAACAATTCTGAAATGTTCCTTTAGATTCATTAAGTTCTGTTATACCTGGGTAACAAATTGTGATGTTTGATTTGTGGAGAACCAATCACGTGATATAACACGCATGTTAAATGGCGCGGGGGGGGGGGGCGTCGGGTAATACGAAAAGTTCACTATTTTGTTTTTTCATGAGCCAAATGGCCGATCGATACACTGTCAGCAACTGTTTTTGTTAGCAAACAAACAATTCTGAAATGTTCCTTTAGATTCATTAAGTTCTGTTATACCTGGGTAACAAATTGTGATGTTTGATTTGTGGAGAACCAATCACGTGATATAACACGCATGTTAAATGGCGCGGGGGGGGGGGCGTCGGGTAATACGAAAAGTGATAGTCTGGTCCCCTGACCAAAGATTCCTTGACGTCTCTTGTTAAAATTTGTAGGTCACGTATCACCCACAAATAGAGCATGACGCAACTTGTCAGGGTCGGGGTCATCTCCAGGGAAACCATGTCTGCACTAGTTGCGATAACGTAACCCTCTTCCCGACGGCCGCCAGGCCGGAGGTTAGTTGATCGGCAAATGACAATCTGGTTCAACACGTATAATTTCGACAGCTTTGCCCCATTTTTACCACTTTAAAAAACATGAAACTTAGTCCTCAATGTCTAACTGTAATCATGGAGGTAGAATTATGAACACTCAAGTCGAAACACCATTGACTCAGTCATAATATTGAGAAAATATTTTTGAGAAAAAGGACAAAAACTTACCAGATCCAGGAGCAATTTCCCAAGGTTTATATTTTGAACTTGTCGCATCGCTTTGCAAACGCTTTATTTAGGCACAATGCCTGCATTGGCAATAACTGGCATAAACACTCCTGGATCTACGGCTGACAGGACTGACATTATGATTCCATACCGACCATCAACGATACTGTCCGAATGTTGACGACAACACGTTCGGAATAGTTCGGATAACTTCGAAAAAGGAAGATTTCTTCCTTTTTTTTCACGTGATTTTGGGTGATACCGGTGTGGCGGTTTCAGTCTTCCGCCGTGTTCAGTTTTCCGGGACTCAGTACAGCATATATAACAATTGACTACTTTCGCTTGTTGTGCGCAGGCGTCGCATGACGTAATGTTACCATATTTGGTCATTCGGAAAACTGAACACGGCGGAAAGTTGAAACCGCCACACCTGTGCATTGTTTGTAACTATATAGTCTCCAAACTAAGACCGATAACAAGAACAGATAGTGCTGTAACTTGTTGACATTATTTTGGTTCATTGTGATCAACAGGCGCTTTGAATAAACTATTATTCGAGTTTGATTGTGATTGTGTCGTGTCGTGTGTGAACACTGATTCCACATGGGATTAACAAATGATCTACAAAGGATCAATCATTAATTTACATTCTTAGATTTGGTGTCTATCTTCCCCGGCAGATCAAAGGGAAGTGTTCAAACTAATCAACAACAATTCTCCATGGATTTGTAAAGTAATTGAACGCAAGAATCGACGTTTTTAGGTTTTAAATTAGTTGTTTCATTATAAAGTTGTCTGTAATGTTCATATAGTTTTATATGTGGAGTATCGTCTCTGGTTTTACTGATTTGGAAAAAAAATCCAGAAAAGTTCCTTCAATGTAGGCAGTATCTGCATGTGCTGAAAACAAATGTTGGGAAATAAAACAAGAAAATGTGCTTACTCGTACAAGGGGAACAGTAAAGCAGTTAGAGCAGTTTTTCAATTTAGGAGACTTCATGGGTTTTGGATTCAAATGTGTTTAAATCTCACATCATCGGTTTATCAAGCATTCCTTGTTCGATCTTATTTAAAGTGCAAAGTTCAATTAGATTGTTTTCGGGTTAAATCTGATGTGTTGCTAAGAGAAAAGAATGTGCACGGACAAGAATATTTTACACAGAACTGACTTCTTATGACGTGTATGCGTATAAACAATGGATTTGCTTGATTGACATACTGTGAGGACATCTTTTGTTTGCAGGTCACTCCGTAGCGTTAAAGCCATTGGACACTTTCGGTAAACAGTATTGTCCAAAGGCCCACACTTCGTGTATCACAACTTCTATATCAAATAACAAACCTGTGAAAATTTAAGCCCAATCGGTCATCGGAGTTGGGAGAAAATAACGGAAAAACCAACTCTTGTTTCCGCACGTTTCCTCGTGTCTTGACATGACTTGTGTTCAAAATAAATCCATAATTCTCGCTATTGAGAATTGATATTGTTTTAATGTTTTCTCAAAAGGTAAAGCATTTCATGGAATAATATTTCAAGAGAAGTCTTTCACCATTACCTTCTGTAAACCCTGTAAGTTATTTGTAAATCTGTGAACTTTTGTTTCTGTACCGAAAGTGTATAGTGGCTTTAAGACACAGCTCTGTGTTGCAGTCAATCTCGTTGCCTTGGATAGGGTGAGTTACACGAAGTTGTGCGCTTTCGTTTATTTGATTTCGGGACCTCAAAATCTAATTATGATGTCTCGAAATCAAAACTATGTTACTTCAGAGATGTTCAGAGGGAGCCGTTTCTCACAAAGTTTTATACTATCAACAGCTCTCCATTACTCGTTACCAAGAAAGCTTTAATGCTAACAAATATTATTTTGAGTAATTACTAATAGTGTCCACTGCCTTTAAGCAAAGAAATAGCAGATTCACAAGAAAATAACTACAAATGTCTGCAACATGGTTTTAAATGTTTGTAAGGAAGAAGCATTTTGAATTTTTCGGAAGGAAAGTGTTCCATTGGGAGCTGCAACAGAGAAAGCTCCGTCACCGTAGCGTGTTTTCACACGAGACCCAGGTATCAGTTGGAGGTGAGAGGATGCGGAAGATCGTAGCCGGGTTGAAGGAACTTTTTTATTGATGAGTTTTGAGAGATATGTAGGACTTTGACCATTACGAGTTTTGAAAGTTGGCAGAAGATAAACTGAATGCGTTCAGTTATAGGACGCCAGACGAGGTGTTTGAAAATAGAAGTGATATGTTCATGACGCCGTGCTCGTGTCACCATGGCCCAAGTTCATAGCGTTGCTAAGCACAAACAAATTGCTAAGCATGAAATTTCTTCCTTAATAAAACAAAACAGGATTACCAACCGAATTTCCATTCGTTGCATATTGCTTGGTACTGGAATTTAGCTCTTGTTTGCTTATCCTGAAAATCACCTGGACATTCTTATGGTAATCTTGTTTTTCTCAAGAAAGAAACTTCATGCTTAGCAAACTGTTGTGCTAGCAGATTTAGCCCATATGTGCAGCTGCAGTGTTTGGATTCGCTGAAGAGAATTTTGCGTAGAATATTATGATCCACACAATATGCCTGGAAATTGCGTGGTTTTCCTTTTATTTTGCGAACTAACACGATCGGCCATTTTAAGGAACGTGCCGTGTTAGTTCACGACGTATAAGAAAAACCGTGCAATTTTGATGCATTTTTTAAGTGGATCATTACATTCTAACTTTAAAAATCTTTCCAACCACATGCATTAGTAACAATCAGGGTTTTCAAACGTTTTTTTATAGACCAATTCGCCCGATCTATGGCAACGTATCTTTTTCAGTAAAATCCAATTTTTAAACAGTATAAACAAAAACACAAAGTTAATGTGTGGACGTATGTAGTCCACATAGTATTTCAAGTGCCTACACTTAGGTAACCTCTTTTGTTCACAAACATCTTTTGGTAAAAATTCTCAGGTCCACACAGTCAGACTTCAAATACCAAGAAAAGACACAAAACATTCGTTACAATTTGACTCGATATTTATTGATGTTAAACACCATTTTTAATGAAAACAGCAATTCATTTAAAGCCTTAAATGCACCAGTGCAATATTACACAATAATTATATCTTATTGGGGGAAAAAACTCTCTAAGCGGACGGATGGAATGGATGTTTATTGGTATGAAAAGGGCGATGCAGACCGCATAAAACGACTACAAATTAATGTGTTCATCCTACACCGATGCGTATTGAGCACTGTTATACTCAGAACTTTACAGAGTTATGCGAGGAAAACATAACCTATAGGCAAATCACTCTGGTGGGATTCGATCCCACGACCTTTGCATTGTAGAGGAAATGTCTTAGCACTAGACTAACGAGGTAGCCCTTTGGCTAGATGTCAGCTGGTTCCAATCAAACCCTTGTATTGTGTATGGTGTTGTCGGCAAAGTGCGGAGTATGAAGTGCTTAGTACACATCGGTGCAAGGGTAATCAATTATAATCTCAGATGAAAAAATATCAAGTTTTAAGACTACAATTAATGTGTTTAAAAAGCACCACTTTTTATCTAAACTCAAACTTATGGAATATGACCTCATTTTAAATAAATAACTATCAGTAGTTATTCTCTGAAATATCAAATAAATAATATAGTTATCTCTCGTACAAAGCAGCGTGTTACACCCAAAGCAACCTTTCTTTAAGAATTGATATCAAGATAGCCATTGATTGTGGACAAAAGTGAACAGTAAAGTATTCGAAAATAAAATACAGGAAATACATTCCATCACTGATCTTAATAAGTTCTTTTTCCAGTTTTTTGTTTGTTTTTGAAACTTTGATTTGGTGGTATGCAGTAAGACTGACCTCAGACAATATTTGCCACACTGTTGGAATGGAAGAGATTTATCTCAAGAATTGATGCTGGTTTCAAACTCTGCTAAGACTGTAGGATTTAATGTCACTCGTTTGATGTTACTTCGCACAAAAAAAGTGAATGGTTTGACATAGACACTAGTGTAGTAGAGTCTTACTTGAAGGCTAGATGACAACACGACGACATACATCGACAGGTACATAAGTGTTATAGGTGGAAATACATGAAAAGAGGGAGATCATGTTTCAAGGGCAGGGACACGTTGCCTTGGATCGGTTGAGTTGGTCTATGAAAAGCGTTTGAAACCCGTTTGTTACAAAATGCATATAAAAAGATGTTTTATAAGAAGAATATAACGTTACTACGGTGGCTGATCTCTGCCAACAACTAAACACTTTTTCAGTATGGCGTTATAACGCCCTATACGGCGTTATTACGCCCTAAATTTACGGCTTAATAACGCTCTATTTTGCTGAGGTGCTGTAGTTTTTGAGAAATGAGTAAAACAATGTCACGAAAATAAATTTAGTCTTAGTTTCAGCATGTAAAAATGTAATAACAAGGAAGGGTATTTTATCATAACACATCAAAACTGGTTAATACGTTTTTACATGCAAAAATAGTTTTCGTCTCACTGTCTGAGAGTGGGAAAACAACTTAGTTTTGGTGACTTATGTAAAAAGTACCCAGACCATTTTAAGTAATAAGACAGTTTTAGATGATAACAATGCAAAAACAATTCAAAATGGCCACCTTTGTTCACTTTGGCTTTACTAAATAGGAAGGAATGTAGACATTTCAAATAGTGTAAAAGTTTCAGTTAACTTACTAAATGGTAGGCCATTATCTAGTGGACGGAAAAGAGAAAAGGCGTACTACCTTGCTAAGTGTTGCATGGAAGGCAAATAATCCATTGCATCATAACATAATACTCTTTTAAAGGAGCTTCTTTATGTTGTTCGTATATAAAGACAGCTAACGCCTAATCTTAAAATGACGTTTGCTTCAAAATATTCTAGACAAAAACCAGTATCACTTTAAAATGCAAGTTAAAATATAACAGGACACTATTGGTAAATACTCAAAATAGTCAACTTGTTATAAAACGTTGTTAGAAACCACGTCCTTTTCTTTTGCAGTTAAAAAGGGGGGTAATCTTTCACCCCAAAATGTTAAACTGAGAAAGGCTTCAAGTCTCTGAAGGCACACAATTCTAAACAACAAGGGTGTTTTTGTCTTTCATTGTTTTCTGCACTAGGGTACCAGACTAGTTTGTTTTAAAGTAGTGCTACAATAGAACACATCAAGCAGCTGTAGAAGCAAATACATTGAACAGAAGGATCCCTTAAAGGGAAGGTACACCTTTGGTAATTACTCAAAACAAATATTAACTAAACAACCGACTTGGTAACGAGCATTGGAGAGCTGTTGATAGTATAAAACATAGTGGGAAACGACTCCCTTTGAAGTAATGTAGTTTTTGAGAAAGAGGTAATTTCTCAGTAAAATAATAAAAAAACTTCTAGCTGGAAATCTTTTATTCCTATCTGAAAGCACACAAATTCGTCTAACAATGGTGTTTTTTCTTTCATCATTTTCTAGCAACTTCGATGACCGATTGAGCCCAAATTTTCACAGGCTTGTTATTTTATGCATATGATGGGATACACCAAGTGAGAAGACTGGTCTTTGGCAATTACCAAACGTGTACCTTCCCTTTAAAGGGTTTGGTACAAGTGTTATAACACAAAACACAAAGTCCCCATATTTACATTAAACAGTTTGAATATAATAGTGGTAACCATTGGACACTTTCTGAACAGAACAAAAATTTAAAGTTCACAGATTTACAAATAACTTACAGGGTTTACAGTAGGTAATGGTGAAAGACTTCCCTTGAAATATTATTCCATGAAATACTTTACTTTTTGAGAAAACTTTAAAACAATTATCAATTCTCGATATCGAGAATAACGGGTTTATTTTAAACACATGTCATGACACGGCGAAACGTGCGGAAACATAAGTGGGTTATCCCGTTATTTTCTCCCGACTCCGATGACCGATTGAGCCTAAATTTTCACAGGTTTGTTGTTTTATATGTAAGTTGTGATACACGAAGTGTGGGCCTTTGGACAATACTGTTTACCGATGTTGTGCGATTGCTTTAAAATATCACTTGCTTGCTGTAACTTTTAGGAAAAAATCCAAAACAATGTCACAAAAATAATTGTCAGTACTATTTTAAGACCAAAACTGGTAAATACGTTGTACATGCTAACATAAAATTGTGACATTGTTTCACTCATTTCGTGTGTTCTCGGCTCATGTTTTTTTTTTATAGGTGGTTTGGACATTTATTCCAACATTGGGAACAAAAACAAGTATCAAAATGTAACTTAAGCAATGTACATGCTACATCATTGAAACATAACTGACATGGTTAAAGATACCCCGTTAAGTTACTCACCAATAAGCAGAGAACATTTGAAGCATAGGGCTTATTAAAACTTACCCTGGGACAGACAAGACTAGGACTAGACAAGGACAGACAGTATCTCAGCATTCAGCAAGTAACATTTGAAGGGAAGCTTTCTACTGTCATTCTTCAAACCAAGTAAGTTTACTGTAAATATGTACACATTGTACCTTGTATACTACAAAAAGTACCAGCCGTCGATTTCACTAAACTATTCCTAACTTAGGATTAATCTTAGGACTTAGGACGGGTTCAGTTCCGTATCCAAATACGTAGGAAGCATTGAACCCATCCTAAGTTAGGAGGGGTTACTCGTCCTAACTCGAGATAGGATTAATCCTAGCGTTTCGTGAAATCGGCTGCAGAACCCTTTAATATCACAGACTGTAAATAAATAACACTTAGTTCACTCTCATTGGGTATGACAAGTAAGAAACATAAATAAACACACTTATTAAGGAAACATATGTATTAAACACACACGTAATACACACCATACATATTAAATTGATCGAGATTACCAAACTAGCGATCAGAGTTACATTAAGTGCACATCGGTGAATAATGTATTTGATAAAGTGGCTCGGACTTGATATAAGTTAAATCAGTTAATTACAAATGGCAAGAACAATGGAGGAGTTGAAGTGTTATTAAATCAAATGGCAGAATTAAGTGGCATTATTATAAAACTTTGCAAAAGTTACAAGTTTTCATAAATATAATGTATCCATACGGAATATAGGTACACGAGTAAATCATCACATTCTCTTAGTACTAAAATAAAAAAACACAGACAAATGATTAAAATTAAAATGTTTGTGACAAACTCACAATTTAAAATAGAAAACATACTTCTACTTTAAGTACTGAACATTCGATTTCAGCCTGATTAGTTTTAAAAAACAGTTACCTTTGTTTTGTCTAAAAAACATTACTGGAAAATATACTTCTCTTTTTTAAATTTTGATCCTTTCACATTTGTTTGGAGTTAATACAAACAATATAGACTTGGGCTTAAATAAAACTAAGTTACAATGTTAAGTAAATCGAATCAGACCAAAGCCTTATCAATCTGTGCAAATTACAAGATACTTTATGTTACAAAGTATTACTGCCATAATTCTTCTAGATAAGATGGTTAGAGAGAGGTTTCCCAAGGCTACCGATACAAATTTGGATACATCAACACTTTAGTTATGTATTAAGATGACGCTTAACCAAGGCTTCCATGTTTTGCGCGAACATTGAGAATGGATATGGGAGCTCAAACACGTCCCCCATACGTTAAAAGATTGTTACCATTTTGCTGATTTTAGTAGTTTTGACCTAGATTAAAAACAATTTTACTACTATTGCTTTTAATGATCATATTGACGTCATTCATGACATTGATACAAATGTCTAAGTCTGTTGTAAACAAACAAAATGGGAAAATGCAGTAAAACAAACAGGCATTTCGATTTTGGGGTGCTTGCAGGAAACTTACTTTACAATAGTTTAACTTCGGGGGATGCAACACAAGGAGGAGCTTATCAGCTGTATGCAGGATAGAGTGGTGTGGCGTGTCAGACATCAAGCCTGACTCAAACATACGGCAACGCTACAACTTGGGTCGACTGAGGGAGTGAGTGAGTGAGAAACAAGCAGTTAAACAAACATATATTTTCAATCATATTCTCCAATTTAACAAGAAAACACACAACAGACTTTTGGATTTGTTATGCTTGCAAAACCTACGCCAAGATGTGTGTATACTTTGGATTTAGCCTGACACATAACTCATGATTGGAAACAAAATCTGACGCGCATCCAACATGATTGTATATAGCTATCGTATCTGTATCCCTGTATGCTTGCGATACCTCTCTAAAGACCTTTATCATGGTGCAGCCATCTTCATTGTTCCACATTGATAATAACAATGTAACCAAACTGAGGCTGGAAGAACAAAATAGTCTGGTTCCAATTTGCATAATGATTATTATCATTCAATATTGTTATTCGATACAAGGAACATGACGAAGATGGAGGCAGCATGATAAAGGTGTATTGAGGCCCATCTGCACTGATTATAAAAGTGTTGTGCATTGATCTACACAATCTGTGTTTGTGGTTGTCCAACAGCTGCTAGAGCTTGTTCTAGTTCTCTCTTTTGCTCCAGTAGTTGCTTGTGCATAGAATCATTCTGCTGTCTGAGAACAGCAAGGTCCTCTGTCTTGCCCCTACTGTGTGATGAAGAGGCACTTCTTGCAATTCGGTCAGTTCTCCTTACACTATTTCTTAAATCATCATCATGTATACTTCCATGACGTCTTGAGCGATGTCGTCTCCTATCGGACAGGTCATCATAGTCAGCGGATCTCTCACCATACAAACCATAAGGGCCCCTGGGCTCAACATTTCTTGGTGAGAGGTGTGTATATAGACTAGCAGGTGTAGTATTATACGCAGGATGATTATATGCAGGATTGGTGGATGGGTTCCTTAGAGTCCCCCTATCATTATAACCTGTACTGAATGGGGTTACCCTGTCAGCATAACTGGTCCCCGGTAACTCTCCAGGTATCCCCTTTTGATACTCATAACCAGGATAAGATGATGGTCTTGCACCCAAGCCCCCGGTATATTGTGGTTGCATGTATGAATCATCATGGGACCTATCTGATCTTGGATCATACATTGCATGTCCAGGGGGTGGTGCAGAAGGTAGAGAGCCCATCTTTAGCTTAAAAGCTTCATCAAGCATCTGCGAAAGATGATTGCGCTCTACAGCCCATCGTCTCTTGATCTCAAGATCCCTCTGCTCTTTCTCTTGTTGCTCACGTAACTTTTCTTCTGGAGTTTGCTGTACATGTAGATGCGGGGAAAAAGAAACACCAAGAAAACAATTAATTAATTAATCTGAAGAAGTTACCTTTGAGGGGGAAAACAAATTTAAAGCAAAAAAAAATGGTGATTAATCCTTTGCTTACGTGTACCTTAGACCAATTGACAACATTGTTAACTGGTCACATAGCCCCCTCTTCCTTACCATTGGCAAGCTTAGTTCAACAAACTTCCTCACAAGCACTCAAACCTTAAACATAAAGGTCATTTGTAATAAAGCTGTAGTTTTATCCATGATCACCCTCCATCTACCTCAGTCTACCATTCTTGGTAAGAGAAAGGTCAGATCTTGACAATAATGGTAACCAAATTACTGCTGACAGGGTTGAGTATTAAAGCTGTTATAGCGTATGCAATGGTACAAAATCAATCAATACAGACTAAGTGCAACTTGTGACTGTTTCAGACAGGTGCACTCAACCAAACAGAATGTACACGTTGCCTTGGATCGGTCCAGTTGGTCTTTGAAAAGCGTTTGTAACCATTTGTTATAAAATGCAAGTATCATTCGAAATTGTATGGTTTTCCTTTTACTTCATCGACTAACACAGTATTTTTGACTCCCATAAATGGCCGACCATGATAGTTTGCAAAGTAAAAGGAAACCATGCAATTTCGAGGCAAACTTGTGTGGATCATTGTATTCTACTTTACCAATATCTTTCTAACCATATGCATTTTATAACAAACGGTTACAAACGCTTTTCAAAGACCCGCACTCGACCGATCCAAGGCAACGTGTTCCTTTAAGAGCAACTTTGTGTCGATCCAAATTAGCTTTTTGTTTCAGAAAGGCGAACTCAACACAACATATATAGAAAAGTTTGCGGTAACACCATGTAATAACAATCTCTCAATGAGTTGGGGTGGTTCTGAAAAGAACCGTTGGCCAACGGTTCTTTTCAGAACCACCCCAACTCATTGAGAGATTGTTATTACATGGTGTTACCGCAAACTTTTCTATATCTTACTTCCACCATGCAAAGTTTCAAATCCTACTCAACACAACATGAACATTGGCTCGGAAACCAAACCTGCAACAGTCGATCTTTCGACTTCTAGCGCATCCAGTCGCTTCGACTGTTTCAGATGTCAAATTTTTCATGTATTTATTTCAGAATTTGTTTGGTGCGACTCTGGAACGCCTGTCAGAAACAGCTGTTACTCATTGATTAGTCCATAAAAAAACAATAGCCCACTCATTATTTGTTTTCCAAACCATTAAAGCTTCATAAAAGGTTGGGAAGGTGGTGCATTATTGTCTACCGACCAGGCTCCGATTGTTTGATACACATTCTTACATTAACCCTGTTTAGCCCCAGGAGTAGAAAGCAACATGCCCCTGGTGGCAGTTGATTTGAGTCAACAGCCCAAATCGGTGTAGCCCTCACTCTAAAATAATTTCCATAGAAAAATGTTAACCCTCCTACCATTTTGCCATTAAAGGCAGTGGACACTATTGGTAATTACTCAAAATATTTATTAGCATACAACCTTTCTTGGTGACGAGTAATGGGGAGAGGTTGTTGGTATAAAACATTGTGAGAAACGGCTCCCTGTGAAGTGCCATAGTATTTGAGGAAGAAATAATTTTCCAGGAATTTGATTTCAAGACCTCAGGTTTAGAACTTGAGGTCTCGAAATCAACCATCTAAATGCACACAACTCCATGTGACAAGGGCGTTTTTTCTGTCATTATTATCTCGCAAGTTCGATGACCGATTGTGCTCAAATTTTCACAGGTTTGTTATTTTATGCCTATGTTGAGATACACCAACTGTGAAGGCTAGTCTTTGACAATTACCAATAGTGTACACTGCCTTTAAATATTGTTTTGTAAAGTGATAATAGGCAATCTCTAAAAAACAATTGTTTCTCTTCAATGCTACCCTTGATAGTCATGATTCTCATCGCAGATAATTCAGTTTTATTACTAAATGAATCTTTATTTGATCATTACAAACCAAACCGAAGTTACAATAGTAGAAGAGAGAACAAAATTGATAAAAAACAGGTCAAATTAAAGCAAGTATTAAGGCAAATATAATCAGATAATGAATTAAAAAAAATATATAAAAAATTAATGAGGGCGACTGTGGGTAGGACAACCTGAACGAATCAAAACAAGGACAAATCATGCAGGTCAGGGGTAACAAAAGTAAACTGAATTTCTGTTGCTTGGCAGCATGCTGCCCCACACATGACCAATGAACATATCGATTGTCTCACCTCATAATATTGAGTAGAATTATTTGATCGATATCCATACATGCTTGCAGGCTGGTTGCCAAGTAACATAGCCATCTCAGTTCTCATATCATCGGCAGTTCGACCCATATCCCCACTTGCAACATCAAAGGATGGCCCAGCCTGAGAAAATACCAGTACCAGAAGAATCAGATGAAAATAAGACATTCAAAGGAACCTTTAAAGGCACTGGACATCTGTTGGTAATTACTCAAAATAATTATTAGCATAAAAACTTACTTGGTAACGAGCAATGGAGAACTGTTGATAGTATAAAACATTTTGAGAAATGGCACCCTCTGAAATAACATAGTTTTCGAGAAAGAAGTAATTTTCCACGAACTTGATTTTGAGACCTCAGAATAAGATTTTGAGGTACTGAAATCAAGCATATTTAAGCACACAATTTTGTGTGACAAGGGTGTTTTTTCTTTCATTATTATCTCGTAACTTCGACGAGCAATTGAGCTCAAATTTGTTTGCTTCTCACACAAACCACTTTCCAGTAAAGGGCTGTTGAGTGATGGGAGTTTTTTTTTTTTTCATGTGGTTTTATGCTTCTTTAAGGTCTATATTTTCACATTTTCTGAAGAAAAAAACCCATTTGTTTGTTATCGCTAAAGGTGAATAAAACATGTACTTTTTGTTCATCCCCTATGCAACAGAAGTTGATGTTTTTATTAAATCGTCTGGTTCCCCAGTATGGGTTATTTTCAGATTGTGACATATTCTATTTTTCAAAAAGGTTGTAAATTTTGAACCAAACATCAAGTGTGTAAGATATGTCAAAATGAAGCTTGTTGTTTGCTCTTTTCTGCCATGTATAAACTCAATAAGTCAATTGTCCCCTTGTGACTAATTTTTGCAGAGCCCATCACATTTGTGCTCCTTAGCTTAACACAAAATGCAGGCTTAAAGCTTATAATAAGAAGTTAATGTCAATTCAATTGTGGCACATTTGCATCAAATGCTGATTGTCACATGTACATTGCTTGAAGGTTGCTTGAAGATAAATCCCTAATCACACGCTCAGTCACGGAAAACTGGACAAACCATATCCAACGAGGCCAAATTATCAAACAAGTTTGAAATAATACAGCTAGCCTACCTTACCATCTTGAAACTGTAAACAAAGTTCATGGCGAAAAGAGCTGCTATAAATCACACATATTTGCAATTTGAGTCAGTAGTAATCCATATAGCAAATCATCAATCATTTGTGTGTAAGAATGTATTTTTCCAACCATTACGGTGTAACCAGAGGATTGTACATACTTCACATCTTGACTGGTCCGATAATATTACTGCTTCTTCAACAAACAGTAGACATTAAGTCTGTAGGTATTATTGTTTTCCTTGTAAGTTATTTTTTCAGTGTCATGGTAGAGTTCATCATTCAGTTTTGAGTCTGGGTATTTTTTGTAGGCGGAAAAAAAAACAACGTCCAAAGATTTATATCCACCTCACACAGTTTATTAATTATGATTATTATTATTATTATTGTATTTGCCATGACAGTATAAAACAAAATACAAGACAATATACACTGAGATGGACAAGAGACAACAAAAGCAAATACATACTATGATCCATAGATCTGTTGCCCCACATCTTGGGTACACTATGAAATTAACATGGATTTAACATAATATAGTGCACAAAGCAAGAATAAAAGCAGATAATTATACAACCAATGGTAAATGATAAATATCTAAGAAGAATTTTTAAAAAATAAGTAAAAAGTAAAATAAATTAAAAAAATTAAAAAATTATAAGGCAAAGATAAACAATAAAAGGAAATAAATAAATAAATAAAAAGTAAACTTACAACGACTTAAAATATTGCATTAAGTGAATGGGCTAAAGCAAACTATTAAAAGGACGACTAATAAAGAAACAAACTAAGCTAAATATTACTTGCTGAGGTGCTGCAGTTTATGAGAAATTATTAAAAGTAGTCACAAAAAAAGCAAGATATGCGTGAAAAAATGTGACAGGCTATACAGAAATGAGTTGCTTGTCGCACAACCCACTTTCCAGTACATGGCTGTTGAGTGATCGGAGGGTGAAAAGTTTGTGTATATGGTTTTATGCTTCTTTAGGGTCTTTCACATTTTCTATAATAGAAACTTTGTTTTTGATCGATAACGGTCATGTTCTTTTTGTTCATCCCTTCGACATCAATAGTTGATGTTTTTATTAAACGGGCTGTTTCCCCGGTATGTTTTTTTTCTTCAGATAATGACATAATCTATTTTTTATACGGTCAAAACTTTTGAACCAAGTAATATAAAATTGAAGCTTGTTGCTATGCTTGAAGCTATGCTCTTTTCAGCCATGTATAAAACCCAATAGCTAATTGTCCCCCTTATTAATTGTGACTCATTTTCACAGCGCCCATCACAAATAGACTTATTTTTTGGTAATTAGCTTTTACGTGAACCAACAACAAATCCAAGTAAACATGTTTTTCTTTTGCATTTATGTAAACTGCACGGAATAATACAACCTTCGAGAGGTACAACAAACTCACCATTGACTGTAGAGGTGGAGCTTGTGATGCTGTGATGGCTTCATTGACAGGAGCCACACCCACTCTGTGTTTAGAAACCTTTGTCTTCTTTGATTTCTTCTTCTGTAAAAGAAGCAAACATCTGTTACATGTACAGTAGGTGAGATCAAACAAACAGTCCATCCACTGAGGGAAACTGTTAATTGGCAATTAGGAATAGTGGTTATTGAATAATTAGAAGTTTCTCAATTTTAATTGATGATTTTTCTTTAAAGTTCAATAAAATGAGAAGATGAGAGGTTTTTTTTATATAATAAATCTTTCATAATGAGTAAAAAGCTCTCAAAATGCTGTATAAGTGTACTACTGAAAGCTGTCGCAGGCTTCTCAACCAAAAGTTGTCATTGCAATTAATTTTCAGAGTGATTCCCAAATAAAGATCTTCCTTTAAGACTGTGATTTTGTGACTCTTTCCGTTATTTTTAGCACGGCCTCTGCAGAGTACAAGGACCATGGGAATACCAAAGCTTACGACATTTTTGTGATTTAATTTGTTACATCATGTAAAGAAATGAAGTATAATAATGTGTATTATCTGCAAGTA
Organism: Asterias rubens; assembly: GCF_902459465.1. Taxonomy (NCBI): domain Eukaryota; kingdom Metazoa; phylum Echinodermata; class Asteroidea; order Forcipulatida; family Asteriidae; genus Asterias; species Asterias rubens. The sequence continues at coordinate 5,717,059 of NC_047083.1, read as the reverse complement.
GGCTTGAATTCTTTATTCTGATTGGGCGATCTAAGGCAACATGTTCCTTTAAGGGATGCACAATTCTTTTTGAAGTATCAAGTAATAAACAAAAATCAAACTGACAGGGTAGATCCATAGATAACTTTACATGTTGTACATGTATGACTTCTGCATGGCTTTCCCTGAAAAACATAATTTACAAAATAACAATATATACTGCAAAGGTCAAATGTTCAATTCCTGCTCTAGTCATTTTTTCTATGTTCAACCCAATTTTGTTCTAAATTGATTAAGTCATTTGTCATGTTTGTGCTCATGGTTATTATTGATATACAAGGAAAAAGTAAGAAACCAATATCATCAAGCCTATACAGTCAAAACATTCAACAAATCCTGCATGTATGTATAATGGAGATAAAATCCATCAGATTGATGACAAACAGGAGTCAATCCTGTCCTACAATAGACAGTGGTTCACTGAACCTCATTCAAGATTCAAATTATAGACAAGGGTGTAAATTATGCATCGAGGCAGAAGCATCAATATGTATAATAGATGCTAACCATTAAACCCAAGTCACTTGAGACAAACGGATACAACACAGGGCTGTTTTTATTGACCGGCATGTCACTGGAGAGCGAACTCTTTATTCTACTGGCACAAATACTTTGAAACCTCTACGGATAAAATCATTTATCACGTTTGTGGGGGACTATATTGCGTCCAGGGAACCACGCTATTTTTCAGAGCTCATAGCGTTGACATTACAGACAGGCAATCTAGAGTTGCACCAAACCAAACAATTGAATTAAGTATATTGAACAGTTTAATGTCTGAAACAGTTAAGAGCAAATGGACTTGTTGTAAAATGGAAGATCCTGCGACTAATGCAGTCTTTCAGAAGGACTCTTCAGCAGCGGATCAGAAGCAGTATCAAACTCTGATAATCATGATATTGTAACCATTCTTTAAAGGCAGAAGCCGCTACTCTTAGCATAAAACCTTACTTGATAATGAGTAATGGGTAGCTGTTGATAGTATAAAACATTGAGAGAAACGGCTTTCTCTGAAGTTTTCGAGAAAGAAGTAATTTTCCTTGAATTTGATTTCGAGACCTCATATTTACATTTTGAGGTCTCGGAATCAAGCATCTGAAAGCCGCAACTTAGTGTGACAAGGGTGTTTTTTCTTCCATTTATATTATTATCTCGCAACTTAGAAGACCAATGGGAGACTTTCTGGGACGATAGAGGGCAGCAGACTTACCGGGTAAATCCATTGTTCTCAGAATTATGCGCATGTTCAGAACTACGTAAACAATGGGAATTTACCCGGTATGTCTGCTGCCGCCTAGCGTTGGAAAGTCTCCTATTGAGCTCAAATTTTTGTTTTTATGTTATGTTATTTTATGCATGTTGAGATACACAAAGTGAGAAGACTGGTCTTTGACAATTACCAAAGGTGTCCATTGTCTTTAATCCAAACAGATACATACAATTTAAGTTCACCTGTCCTCCAGAACTGGTCACATTTATTCGGGTTGGGTCGACATAAAGTCGTTTCTAATCTATTTAGTTTGATACAACTCTGGTCCAATTGTCTGAACCGCATAATATACATGTAGGAGGGTTGGCATAATACACAACGTAGGTTCGCAAAATTATAAGTATACTTTCATTTTATGCGTTATAAATTCTATGAAATAAGTTTATATAAAAAAAACACTGATCTTGCTATAAAAATGGCCACACAACAGCCGTGGGCAAATCAAAGCCAGCCTGCTACAACGATTTGTTCACAAGCTGTTATGCAGAGCTGCTCCAAATTACAGGGCAATTATAAGCACTCTAGCATATATAGATCTTAACATATTGTGCCACCCTTGAGCCTGCAGCTGTGTGATCTAATTTTGTACTAATATCAACTGGTTCACAATTCAAGCACAATAATAACTATCAGAACAACAAGTTTTCTAAGGAAATGCACTGTAGTGACCCCAATACACGTCAAACATTGACTGCGTTGATAATTATGGGAGACAGGTTAGGTCATTTGCGTCACTTGAAATGCGCATTATATCACACAAAATAATATAAAAGTTTTATATAGCGCATGTATCTACCAAACAAGGTAATCAAGGCGCTTAGTATATATACAAACTTTCGGAAAGATATTCTATTGAATTGATGAATTATGAGACCCAATTATTTAACACTTAAGGGTTTTTAAGGTGCTACAGTGGTGCATTTAGCAGCCACTGTCAGGAACACCGGGGCGAACCCCTCTCTTTTCGATAAGTGCACTTGGTTCTTTTACAGTGTTACACATACATGGGACCAAAGGCTTACACGTCCCATCCGAAGGACGAAGCAATGGTCAAGTGTTCTGCTTAAAGGCATTATACACTTTTGGTACAGGGGAAAAAAAAGTTCACAGATTTAAAAATAATTTACAGGGTTTACAGAAGGTAAAGGTGAAAGACTTCTCTTGAAATATTGTTCCAGGAAATGCTTTACTTTTTTAAAAAAACATTAAAACAAAATTCTTGATAGCGAGAATTATGGATTTATTTTAACACATGTCATGACACGGCGAAACGCGGGGAAACAAGAGTGGGTTTTCCCATTATTTTCTCCCGACTCTGATGAACGATTGAGCCTAAACTTTCACAGGTTTGTTATTTTATATGTAAGTTGTGATGAAAATGCAATAAAATGTTTTGGTATTTTAAGTGCGCGAACACAGTTTTGCCGGAAAGTTAGCACTTGTTGCCATTTATTGCGCAATAAATGGCAAAAAATTATACATTATTATTAGGTAAATATCATTTTTTGTTTTTTTTGTTTAATACCTTATGGGTGGAGGGGCTTTGAGGTGCATTCAAACAAAATAAACTTTTGAAATCACTACATAGTCCGTTGCCATGGTAACTGCTCATTTTGTGTTTTGGCAATTTTTGGCCAATTTTGGGGTCTGAAAAACTGTATTTTAGCATATATTTGCAACTCCACCCAGCCAATGCGTTTTTTTTTCTTCATAAAACCTTTCATATCAATAAAACGAGTCGTCCATTGCTCTACGTGAGACAAAAAATTATTGCTTTAACTTTTACCCTTATGCTATTTTTAGAACATCATTAGCGCATTTTTTTTGGAAAATTGCAAAATCAACATTTTTAACCTATTTTTGGCCCTCAAAATAACAATTTGCCAGGAGTCTCAAAATGTTCGGTTGTATTTTGGGCCAACATTGGTCCTTCCATTTTGAGAAAAACGTCTGAGATAAACTTGGGCAATTGTATCCTGTTGTAACAGTACTGCCTTAAAAAAAATGCATTGTGAAGTTGTTTTCTTCAGATTGAATTAATAACATTAATAAAGTAATACTTTTAAGTCTTCCATCAATCCGGCACCTTTCATGAGCACCCTGTAGCCTTGTGGACTACCCAACATTGATCAAGAATATTTTTTTTTTTTTTGCATGTTTATACAGTTGAGTGTTATATTTTTATACTTGTAAGTTGCTTTGCTCTATTGTGTGCCTGTATTTTCAATCAACATCATTGTTCAGCTTGTAAAAAGTAATTAAAGAGCATTTTTTTCATATGATTATGAAATTTGCAAAATATTTGTTTTCTTCTTCAAAAAAGCATGAAGTTTCTGGCAACACTGCTCCACAGTTAAAAATATACAAGAACTTTCTTTTTTAATTCTATGATGCATGTTTAAACAATTGAGAGTTATGTTGTCATAAGATGCTTTATTATATTTTGTCATAATATTTTGTCAGTCTTCATCATTGTTCATTATTTTATAATTTTAAATCTATACAATTGCCAAAAAGCATGAAGCTTCTGGCAACACTGCTCCCCAGTTCAACAAATACCAAATTTTTTTTTCGAAACTCCTACAGTATCTTATCTTTCAAACCTGGTAGCAAAACTTTCCTAAATATGCTACTTTCGGACTTCTGACAAACTTAGCAAGCCCCTCTATTTTCCAAATTGACCTTTGTTCAAAACACCCCTTTTTGAAATAATGGATGGTTCCATTCACAATTAACTGTACCTGTGTCAGGTGCATTTTTGGAAATACCAAGGGTGTATATTTGTCAAATTCAGCTGAGAAGCAGGTCATATAATTTGGTTTTCACACAGTGAAGCTCTCAATTTTGGGTAGTTTTTACTTATAAAAAGAGCTAAATTAGGTGAAATATGGCAATTTTCTTATTTTTACACCGTTGCCATGGCAACCAAAGTGCGGATGCAAAAACTATGCCTTCTTTTTACACTTTGGTTGAAGGAATTAACATGTGCAAAGAGTAAACAAGATCCTGAAAAGAAAAACAATTTTTTTTTTTTTTATACATTTTGAAAAAAAAAACACATTTTTTCTTCAAAAAAGCACGAAGTTTGTGGCAGCACTGCTCTTCAGTACAACAAAAACCAAAACTTTTCTTTTTAAATTCTTACAGACCAGTATCTTATCTTTCATGCCTAGAAGCAAAACTTTCCTAAATATGTTACTTTGAGACTTATGACAATTTTAGCAACCCCCTGTATTTCCCAAATTGACTTTTCCTCAAATCACCCCTTTTCGAAATAATGGAATCTTCCATTCACAATTAACTTCACTTTTGTCAAATGCATTTTTGGAAAGATTAAGGATCTATAACTACTATATCCAGCTGAGAGGTAGGTCCAAGCCCTCAACTTTCGGTAATTTTTGCTCATGAAAAAATTTGTACACTTGTGCAAAGTTTAAACGAAATCCATTTTTGAAAGTCTGCCACCATTTTTACAGCAACCCAGTCATAATGGCTTTAAAGGACATAAGTGTCGAGGCTGGGGATTTAAACCCACACTCTGCTGATGAGAAACACCAAAGTTTGAATTCAGTGCTCTTAACCGCTTGGCCACAACACTTCCACGAACCAAAGTGACATTGGCAACCAAATAGGCACAACCTAAATTTGTGTCAATTAAAAAATGTCAGTCTAAACTATCTTAAAGATACGCTAAGAGCCCTCTCACACTGGTACATGTATCTCTGAATTGTTCCTCAGGAATACAGCCGAGGGAGGCCCCAGGAGCTTTTAACACCATACCCTGATGTACATTCATTGTCCTTGCTTAAAGACCTGCTTGAACGAAAATGTCAAGTTGTGAAATTTGCTGAATTTCATTTCAAATGTTTTAAATCAGTAAGAAAATCGAGTCATATGCCTATAAATAGATTTTTATTGTGTAAAAAAAAACAGTCATTTGAATACCCATCCAGCTTTTATTAAAGATTTGCCAAAAGCTCTGTTAAGTAACCACTCATGTTACGTCATACATGTAGTTGGGAGCTCTAAGTTTTTCAGCTGCTCAGTTGCAGCTTTGAGGTATAACAAAGCAAACTCCCATACATGACGTCAAAGCATTGTCATTAAAACGCGGCGTCAAATGCAGAAGTGTTTTTAGTTTTTTCAAAACCTTGAGGTTGGAGCCTGATTGTTAAATCGATAATCAGAAGTGTACACATATCAAAATTACATTTAATGGTGAACAAACGCATTATAAACAAATGAAAATAGCATTTCCGTTCAAAACATTCCGCTCAAGTAGCTAGGTCCCCTTTCCACAGGGTTCAGGTTGCACATGTCAAGAAAAGATACATGTGTGATTACCAATCGGGTAACCCTACCCCTTCACGTTAGATCCGTGGCAGATTTTGTTTCGCAATCATCGTTATTATATGTCCGGCCTATAAGCCAAAGTACAGACAATTTGTTGGCAAAAGTCTTTGTAAGCAAAACAAATCCCCAAACATCTTGTGTGTTTCTTACATTTGAGAATGTCATTGAATAGTGTTTTTATTTATCAAATTTTTTTTCACGCGTTAGCACTGGCATGTTAAGAAAATTTTGCAGCAAGCATGGCAAAAAAGAGACGCCTGTGTTTGTACTGCATTTTCCCCATATTTTTCTGACAAATTAGGAACTAATTTTGATCTGTATCATGAATGACATCTTCAAAAGCAAAGGAAAAACACCGATCTGTTGCAGATCTGTATCTGTAGCCTTGCTTTTCCTCTGTAATAACCCAGTGGTGCTAACATTACTTCAAAACTACAAACATTTCTTTAAAACTTACAGGAAACGACATGTACTCTACTCCACAGGATTTGTTGAAAAATATAATTCTACTAGTTATGAATGACTTGGCAGAACAGAAACCCCTTAATTTGGGTTAAACAAAGAAACAATTGCCAATGAAACTAAGATGAATAAGCATGCAATTACAGCGCAAAGCGCCAACTAATTGTATGCAATATATGCAGGTTTAGGGGCCATTTATTTGCTATGAATGTGAAGTAATCATTACAATGCGAACACTGTTGAATTTTGGTCTCATGGTCAAGGAACTGAGAGCAGTAGCTAAAATGCCTTTAAAGCTACTGGTGCCACTGCTGTACATGTATCTGGACAAGTGATTGGAGGAACAGGGGGCAACAGAAAAGAAGATTTCAAACCACGGATAACTGAACATCCGCAGAGTGTCCTTGGGCAAAGAGGGGAACCAACCACTCTTATGTGTAGAGCGGTTGTGCAAAGAGGGGAACCAACCACTCTTATGTGTAGAGCGGTTGGGCAACCTGAACCTATGATAACAATGGCATCAAGACCATTTGTTGTTAACTTCATGCAGTCTACTGGCAGCCATTTTGTTCATGTGCTGGATATATGGAACTAATTGTGACTTGTGATCCACAGTAACCAACTCGACCGAAATATCAACCCTATTGCCATTTACATCTATCACTCTGGATAGTGCTATGCCCGGGGCTAGCACTGGATTCTATTGTTGGTGTTTTTATGAAATTACTCAAGAAGGAGACATTTTATGGACAATTTCTGGAACTGAGTAAACACCTTTTTCTACGGTAAGATGGCTGTTCCACACACTCGTATTGGTATGTATTTATTTGTCTGCATACTGATCTCCATGTTCCCTATGCATCTTGCCATCAAACAATCCTGTGTTTCAAACACTATGAGGACTGTGGAATGTGCATCTAACTTAAAAGACAGTTCCATGGTAGGCCGATTCCCTGTTATTCATCTGGCACCTTTCACTTCCATTTGCGTGTTACTGAGTGGTGATATTCACCGATTCCCTATTATGCGAATTCATCTGGCACCTTTCACTTATCCAGTTGCGTGTTACTGAGTGGTGATATTCACCGTTTCCCTATTATGCGAATTCATCTGGCACCTTTCACTTATCCAGTTGCGTGTTACTGAGTGGTGATATTCACCGATTCCCTATTATGCGAATTCATCTGGCACCTTTCACTTATCCAGTTGCGTGTTACTGAGTGGTGATATTCACCGTTTCCCTATTATGCGAATTCATCTGGCACCTTTCACTTATCCAGTTGCGTGTTACTGAGTGGTGATATTCACCGTTTCCCTATTATGCGAATTCATCTGGCACCTTTCACTTATCCAGTTGCGTGTTACTGAGTGGTGATATTCACCGATTCCCTATTATGCGAATTCATCTGGCACCTTTCACTTATCCAGTTGCGTGTTACTGAGTGGTGATATTCACCGTTTCCCTATTATGCGAATTCATCTGGCACCTTTCACTTATCCAGTTGCGTGTTACTGAGTGGTGATATTCACCGTTTCCCTATTATGCGAATTCATCTGGCACCTTTCACTTATCCAGTTGCGTGTTACTGAGTGGTGATATTCACCGATTCCCTATTATGCGAATTCATCTGGCACCTTTCACTTATCCAGTTGCGTGTTACTGAGTGGTGATATTCACCGATTCCCTATTATGCGAATTCATCTGGCACCTTTCACTTATCCAGTTGCGTGTTACTGAGTGGTGATATTCACCGATTCCCTATTATGCGAATTCATCTGGCACCTTTCACTTATCCAGTTGCGTGTTACTGAGTGGTGATATTCACCGTTTCCCTATTATGCGAATTCATCTGGCACCTTTCACTTATCCAGTTGCGTGTTACTGAGTGGTGATATTCACCGTTTCCCTATTATGCGAATTCATCTGGCACCTTTCACTTATCCAGTTGCGTGTTACTGAGTGGTGATATTCACCGATTCCCTATTATGCGAATTCATCTGGCACCTTTCACTTATCCAGTTGCGTGTTACTGAGTGGTGATATTCACCGTTTCCCTATTATGCGAATTCATCTGGCACCTTTCACTTATCCAGTTGCGTGTTACTGAGTGGTGATATTCACCGTTTCCCTATTATGCGAATTCATCTGGCACCTTTCACTTATCCAGTTGCGTGTTACTGAGTGGTGATATTCACTGAAACCCAGGCCCTGCAAAGCACCCCTGCACGGCATGTTCAAATAATTCAGAAATCAGCAGAGGCTCCAGTGTAACACTTGTAATCTTTGGTGCCACGCCAGTTGTGAATTCATCCTGAATGTGTCCAACCTGCAAACCTGGATGTGCCGCTCATGTGTCTCGATTGAGTTGCCTCATTTCTCCAACTCTTTTTTTGAACTTGAGAACCCTCTAAACCTCTCATTTGTTGATTATACGGGGGATACATCAATTGAGACGTTGCCACCTGCACCAATGTCTTCAACCGTCACGTCTAAGACAAGTATTAATTGTGTATCCATGAATGCTAGGAGTATCAAGAACAAACTTTCCGAGTTGGAAGTCCTGCTTGAGACAAACCACATCCATATCATTGCTATTTCTGAGACATGGCTTGACTAATCAGTCCCTGATGGAACCATCAGTGGAAATCACACCATCTTCCGTAAAGATTGTCACTCAAGAGGTGGTGGGGTTCTTCTTGGCATATCTCCCGACCTTCAACCTAGTCCCATCACTCATCCCAGCCTCGATATGGTGGAGTGTGTTTTTGCTACATGTATCGTCAAAGGCGAAAGATGGTTATGTGGTTCTTATTATCGCCCCCCCTCATGATGCAACATCACTGGATCGTCTCGAAAATGCCTTGCTCGCCATGAACTTAAGTCAGTATGCTAATATCGCCATAACGGGCGATTTTAATATAAACTGGATGGAAGACCACGCTCTTTTGTTTCTGTTGAAAAATTTCACCTCTGCCCATGGACTCCATCAACTCATCAATGATCCTACTCACACCACGCCTAACAATCGTGCTACCTTATTGGACTTGGTTTTTACGACGAATCCATCAAAAGTGACTAACATTTCTGTTCATGATCCTTTTTCCACATCTGATCATTCCATGATCAGTTTCTGCATTCGCGGGTCTCCACGGGTCATGTCTAGAACAATGAATCGGCATTATCTTTATGCCAAGTGCAACACTGCGTATCTACGTGAGCTGGTAAGACGTTGCCCCTGGGACACAGCTTACTCTGGAGGTGTTGATGCCACATGGAACCAGTTCCTGGACCTTTTCTTTTCTTGTGTCAATGCGAGCATACCATGCAAAAGTCAACGTAAACGCAGGAAATTTTGGGTCACAAGTGACATTCTTAAACTTGTCTCACTGAAACGGAAGTGCTTTCACAGAGTAAGAACATGTACAAATGATGAACTTCGTGAGAACTTGTGGGGTCAATATTGCTCTGTACGGAACAGATTGAAAAATAAGGTTAAATCTGCTAAAGCTAAGCATATTAATGACTTATTGAATCTTAAGGACAATGGTAAGCGTTTCTGGTCTTACATCCGAAACAAACGTTCTGTTGCTGAGGTAAGGGCATTTAAAATCAATGGTCTCATGTCAACTGACCCTATTGTAATAGCCAATGCTTTCAATGAAAGGTTCACATCCCACTTTACCAAACCCAGCACAGGTAACGATATTACTTCACCTACATTGGACATTCCTAACATGGGTTCTGTGTTAATCTCAACTCCTGATGTGGTTACAAAAATAAAGAAAATGCCTGCTGGCAACGCTGCCGGCCCGGATGGGGTCACTGTTAAAATGTTGAAATTGTGTGTGATGGAGATCGCTCCCTATCTGTCAAAGTTTTTCAATTTTTCTCTTGATCAGGGTATTGTGCCGAGTGCTTGGAAAGTTGCCAATGTTGTCCCTATTCACAAACAGGCTGACAGGAGCGACATTGGCAACTATCGTCCCATTGCCCTCACCTCTGTTTTTTTCTAAGCTACTTGAGAGTATTGTTTCTGATAATCTTTGTTCCCATCTGGAATTGAATGGTCTGATGTATGATTTTCAGCATGGTTTCAGGAGTGGTCTGAAACACTGGATCAAGTCAAGTCATGTGTGCATGTTATATCTCTTGATTATAGTAAAGCGTTTGATTGTATTTCTCATAATATTCTTGTAAACAAACTCAGATATTCCTATGGGAACCACGATTCCTTACTTTGCTGGATTAATTCATTCCTCACAGGGAGAAAACAAAGGGTAGTTTTTCACGGATCTGAATCAGGCTGATCTAATGTCACATCTGGAGTACCACAGGGGTCTGTCTTGGGCCTTTGCTTTTTAACATTTATATTAATGACTTACATATATGCAGCTGTCTAACTCCCCTCGCCACTATGCTGATGACACTTTTTTGTATAGACAAATTCAGGGAGAAAATGATTCTTTGTCCCTCCAGAGAGATCTTGACAAAATAAGTGCCTGGTCCAATAGAAATTTAGGTAAATGCAACTAGAAAAGGCTCAGAGGTATGCCACAAGGCTAATGCTTCATCAAAGGAGACAGGAACAACGCTACAATAGCAGGCTTATAGAAACAGTGCTTTCCACCCTAAGTAATAGAAGAGAATATCTGTTCTTTGCTTTTGTATGTAAACAATTAGTTGCTCACAATCATACAGGTGCCTTGTCATCCTTTTTATGCAAAATCTTGGTTAATGCTAGACACAAAGATAAACTTGTTTTTCATCATTTATCAGCCCGTACCGATTTGTTAAATTTTTCCATCCCCTGCCGTTTTGCTCGTGGCTGGAGCAACTTGCCTACTGACCTTGTTAACGATTTCATATGTGCCCCCTTACAGGAATTTTTATCTAAGCTCAAAAACCATTTTGATGTATAGACTGGCTTTTTAAAGTTCATGTTTTGCTCGTTTGCCTTTTTTGTTCCTTGATTTGTATCATGTTCTATGCTTTTTAATTATTTTTATAATTGTTCAAATTTTTCTACCCCCTGCAGTTTTGCTCTTAGATAGAGTTACTTGCCTGTTTACAATGTCATTTCATATGTGTCCCCTTATCGGAATTTTGTTGTATTGCTCTTTAACCATTTTGATGTATAGACTTGCTTTTTTTACGTATATCATTTTATGTGTGTTTATCTGTGTATGTCTATGCTTGTTTGCCTTTTTAAATTGTTTAGTGTTTTGTATTATCTTCTGTGCTTTTTTATATGCTCCCTCTTGCCTTAATGTGTTTTTAGGGTTTTAGGAGACATACGCCTTTTGGCGACAGTTATTTTTTTAACTTTTATGCTCTCCTGGGCACCCCACTGTTGTTTTACTTTGTTTTCTTAAATATTTTTAATGTATGTACATGTGCTTGTAAATGTGATTGCCCGAATAAATATTATTATTATATTATTATACACTTTCGGAACAGAAAAAAAAAAGTTCACAGATTTACAAATATTTTACAGGGTTTACAGAAGGTAATGGTAAAAGACTTCTTTTGAAATAATATTCCATGAAATGCTTTACTTTTTGAGAAAACATTAAAACAATTATCATTTATAGTTAACACATGTCGTGACATGGTGAAACGCTGCAGAAACAAGGGTGGGTTTTCCCGTTATTTTCTCCCGACTCCGATGACCGATTGAGCCTAAATTTTCACAGGTTTGTTGTTTTATAAGGTGTGATACACGAAGTGTGGGCCTTGGACAACACTGTTTACCGAAAGTGTCCACTGGCTTTAAAGGTAGGCTATACGTTTGGTAAGCACTCTTAATATTAGTGTCAATCAACAATTTTGGTAAGAAGCCTAGATAAATAGCACTTTTAGAAAGATTTCTCAATTTTATGACATAAAAATTAAATCCGAGAACATTACTGTCAAAGTGTCACTTATGACTCTCTGATTAAGTATACTTATTACAGAATATTCTTCTTGCCTGGACATAATCTGTCCAGATTTGTTGGTGACATCTCAAAAGCATGACCACCTTTTGAAATGAAATTATCACAGTTTAGCTTGATTGCCTACTATATATAGCATTCAATCAATTGACACCAAGTATACTTAACCTAAAATGCAAACAAAAAACAGGAGAACTGCCACAAGCTGACAAGAGTAGGCCACAGGGAATATGGATTAAACCCACATGACTTACACCTCAGCTTCAAAATCACAAAAAAACATTAAACATTTGCCAAAAACAGATCCAATTTAAATTGAAAAAACAATTCTGACTTTTGACATTATAGTGTAACGCAATCAGGGCTGTGTAATTGAAAAACAGACAAAGCTGATGACATTTTCTATTTTTACCTGTTGGAAAAATATATGTCACAGGAAGTCAAAAAGAAAGTGTAGCCATTAAAGGGTGTACAACACAATGTCTACAGATTTACATGAAATTTACAGTTTCAAGATAATGATAGAAGAAAGCTTCCCTTGCGAAATACTGCAGAATTTGAGAAATTAGTAAAAAAATATTTTGCGTCCGAGTTTAAGCATGTAAAAAACGTATTATATAGAAGAGTATATAATAACAATCTGTAAATGAGTTGGGGGTGGTTCGGAAAAGAACCGTTGGATTAACTCGACGTTTCGATCAGTATGCTCTGATCATCTTCTTTAAAACGTATTTACCGTGTTATGGTATAATACCATAAATGATTAATATGTTTTTACCTGCTAGATAAAACTACTTTGTGACTTGTTTACTCTTTTCTATAAAAAAAAACATCACCTCAGTAAGTAATATTCAAAGATAAGCTTTCTAATATAGTTATCTTCAAACTGCGTAAGTCTAATGTAAATCTGTGGACATTTTGAAGTACTTGAATCTTTTAAATAGCCAAGACTGCATATTTAATACTTAATGAGTGTCTCCTCACTATAGACATCTTGAATACACAATGAATGCCCGAGGGAGCGGCAATGATAGGTAATCAACTGGTCATTGCCCTTTTCTGAAGACACTCAACTGTCTCTAAGGTGAAATTTATACTTTGTCTAAACATCTATTAAAGGATCTGGGTACTTTGTGTAGGACACAAAACACAATGTCCACAGATTGATATTAAACTTACATGGTTCAATGATAATAATGGTAGAAAGGTTCCAATTTACTACACGTACTATACTGAGGCGCTGTAGTTTTTGAGAGATGAGTCGAACAAGTCTCAAAAACTATTTCCGTCTCAGTGAGACAAAAATTATTTTAGCATTTAAAACGTACTTTCATGGCATTGTTTACCTCATTTTTCTAACAACAAGTTTAATTTAAATCTGTGGACAATGTGTTTTGTGTTACGAAAGGGCCCTCTAATCCTTAACTCAAGGAAAACCGAGGTAAGTGGTTGGAAGGACAGGTTTCGTAATTACATGTATGTAAATTTCTACATTATCTATGGGTCAACTCCATCCGCTGATTATTTTTATTTTTTTTACTTCAATGAAACCCTCTTATGTTTCTGTGAATTTTGTTTGAAAAAAGATGTACTTACCAGAATAAAGTTACCAATCAAAATACCATGTCACATGTCAATTTGTGACTGGCATCCTGCTCATTTCTGCTAAGCAGGAAATTGTTAAGCAAAATGTTCTGCTTAAAGGCAGTGGACACTGTTGGTAATTACTCAAAATATTTATTAGCATAAAACCTTACTTGGTAACGAGTAAAGGGGAGAGGTTGGTAGTATAAAACATTGTTGTGAGAAACAGCTCCCTCTGAAGTGGAGTAGTTTTCGAGAAAGAAGTTATTTCCACGAATTTGATTTAAAAACCACAGATTTAGAATTTGAGGTCCTGAACTCAAGCATCTGTGACATAGGTGTTTTTTCTTTTATTATTATCTTGCAACTTCGACGACTGATTGAGCTCAAATTTTCACAGGTTTGTTTTTTGATGCATATGTTTAGATACAGCAAGTGAGAAGACTGGTCTTTGACATTCACCAATAGTGTCCAGTGTCTTTAAGCAGTTCTATGAAATTGGGCCCAAAAATTAGGCTTGTACTTTTAAAAGGAAGGTAACAGACAGGAGATTTGGTAAGCGTACATCATTTAAGAAACAGTTCACTTGAAAGTAATGTGGTTGGAAATAAGTATCTGTTTTCATTGCCTAAAATTTGAATCTGAGAAGCATTGCTTTCAGTAATGTTTCTCATACTGTGTACTCCTGTTATGGGTTAATTGTTCTTTCTGCGTGAAAACAATCCAGTCTTTTTTCAGTTCGTAGTTTTTATACACAATTTAACAAGCGTTACTGAAAGTAATTTTCAAACTTGGGTGTATAAAAACTGATATAATTAACGTAACCCAACAAAAGTGAAAAGTTTCTCCCAGTAACTTGATTGAAAGAAATGTTCTACCATAGCAGATTTACTTTCAGACAAAATGTCCCCATTTACAGATAAAAAGAGATTGGGTTTACCTTGTTCGTTATCTCTGTAGACGGCAAGTTCTCTGTTTTCCATCGCTCATTCCGAGATTTTTTCATTTTCCTTCAAAAAGGCATTGAAAGACAATTCGTTTAACCTTACATTTTTATAATCTAGAGTTTAATTAATTCACGATGAATCATCTTCAAGCTGACACTCATTGTCCACAAAGCACTTAATGGCAAGACTTCACCCAATATATTTTCGAACAACTTAAAGTTTTCACTCGGTCAAGGAATTTTTTATCATGGATGTCGATCAACTTCCATGCTTCTCCTCATTGAACCAAAGTCTCAAGACTCCTGGGGTGACAGGTCTTTTTAGCCAGCTTCACCACGCATCTGGAACTCTCTACCACTTAGTCTTACATCTTGTCTTTGAACCACAAAATTTAAATCTCCTCTCAAAACTTATCTTGTTACAGGTTTTCAAGGACCATGTTCCTAAACCTGAGCAATGTGAATTTCACGTTTGACCTGTGGAATTGAACTCACCACCACCGGATACTATTGGTAATTACTCTATATAATTGTTAGCACAAAAACTTACTTAGTTTCGAGCAACGGAGAGTTGTAAACAGTATAAAACATAGCTCCCTCTGAAGTAACACAGTCTTTCAAAAAGAAGTAATTTCTCAATAAAATATTTTAATAGCTGAGGTCTCGAATTCGAGTCATCTGAAAGCACACAACTTGTGCAACAAGGGTGTTTTTTCTTCCATTATTCTCTCGCAACTTCCACGACCAATAGAGTTTAAATTTTCACTCGTTTGTAATTTTATGCATCTGTTGAGACACATCAAGTGAGAAAACCGGTCTTTGAAAATTACCAAAGGTGTCCAGTGCCTTTCAGTTTTAATGACAGGCCCTCTGAAGCACTGTGATGTAGCCCAAGTCAAGCACGGCTAGACCTAGTCTTGGTGCAAGGCAAGACATTCCTTGTTTACCTTTCACGCACAGCGCAGACGACCCGCTCATTCAACTCACCAATAGTGCCCGCCATGACAAACCGCCCATATACACTAACCTGACGGGGGGCGTTTTTTTTGCCCTAATGATGAGTTGAATGAGTGGGTCCGCTGCGCTGTGCGTGAAAAGTAAACAAGAAACCAAAACAAGGCTAGACTCCATGTGATTTGACAGGTGGAATGCATCAGCTGGTTGATTGAAGTAAGGGCTAAATAGTTTGGATATATCTGAGAATGGTCATCTAAGGGGTGCCCTACCATCCACCGTGGCACCTTGTGAACCCTTATAAGGTGCTACATAATTGGGGATCAGAACTCATCACTTCAATAACCTGAAAGTTTGTATATTCTAAGCGCCTTAAGTACCTTGTTAGGTAGATGCGTGCGCTACATAAGACTTTGATATTTTTCACTTTGGAATATTTGATAGACATAATAGATGTGCAGAATTTGACTGGGGTGTCGTGGCCGAGTGGATAAGAGTACCAAACTCAAGCTCTAGTTGCTTCTGTTCAGCAGAGTGTGGGTTTGAATCCCGGTCATGACACTTGTGTCCCTGAGCAAGACACTCAACTATAATTGCTCCTCTCCACCCAGGGGTAAATGTGAGGGCAGAGATGGTTCTTGTAATTGGTAATAGCCGAGTAGCGCATAAATTGCGCACAGGCTTTATACTCCCCAGGGAGCTGAGATGGTTTAAGGAATGATTTTAAAGGCCCAGTGACCAGGGGTAATAATGTCGGAAGCGCTTTGAGACACCCCCCGCGCGTGAAAAGTGCTATATAAAAAACAGTCTATTATTGTTAATATAAATAAGACTTACCTGGCTGTTGGATTTTGATCATCAGGCCCATGAGTGGCATCAGGTGCTTGGTTTACCTGCAGAAAAAGATTACATTACACGAGAACAACGGATTTAAGAACTCTGTCATCATCATGCATCAAACATTCACATTCAAAGTATGATATTTCATTTCATTTCTTCTGGTTATGCCTCCTAGATTCTAAGAAAAGCGGAATAATTGAACAACAATATGCATTGACGTCATCCAGTCGCCATCTCAGCGGTCAAACGGTGACGAACAATCGAAACGCACAGATTTGTACGTGCAGCACACAGGATTGGCCAAATGAACAACCTCCTTTTCACAGGCTTGTGATTTTATGCATATATGTTGGGATACACCAAGTGAGAATACCAAGTCTTTGATAATAACCAAACGTGTTCAGTGCCTTTAACCAAAACCACTGTTAGGATTGGATGAAATCAAACTTACTTTGACTTGTTCTTCTCGCCGATTCAACTCTTTGGTTAATTGTTCTTGTATCCGCTTCTCTTTCTTTGTTGATTTCCGTACCTTTCTATCACTGGGGGTCTTTGCTTGTTCAAAATCTCCACTACTTGGATATGCTTCATGAGTCTCCGAACGACTGTACCATTTCTGACCACAATAACATGTAAGAAATGTTTAATGATGGTATTGATGACATCATCAGGTGTCAAATTGCAATGGATATTTAGTTTTAAAAGTGACCATATGCTATTTACTGTAAGTCTTTGAATTTTACAGCTTTTATATTTATATTTGGGCATTTAATAGATCATGAATGGTGCTAAATTTGAAAAAAAAATGCCAAAAAAGTATGACCCCTCCTTCCATTTGTATATTTTCTTCCAAAATACATTTTTAAGCTACGACCATACTATGATAAAATACACTGGTTCACTTCCGATATCCGAACTTAAGCAACATCAGCCGCTGTCAGTACTTAATTGGTGACCACTTGGGAATACGGGGTGTTATAAGGCTTTTGAAAGACAATGAGCATTATTGGTAACTGTTGAATACCAGTCTTCTTACTTGGTGTATCTCAACATATGCATAATATAACAAACCTGTGAAAATTTGAGCTTGTTTGGTCGTCCTGTAATTGCGAGATAACTATGAAAGTAAAAAACACCCTAGTCACACGAAGTTGTGTGCTTTCAGATGCTTGATTTCAAGACCTCAAATTCTAAATCTGAGGTCTCAAAATCAAATTTGTTGAAAATCACTTCTTTCTCGAAAACTACGTGATTTCAGAGGAAGCTGTTCCTCACAATGTTTTATATATCAAGGTTAAATGCTATTAATAATTTTGAGTAATTACCAATAGTGTCCACTGCCTTTAAGCTTCATACGCTTTTTATGGATGTGTTACAACCAAAAATTGAAAGACATTCCGAATAACTTGTTTTTGTTTTGACAAAAACTTAAATCTAGATTACACCGTTTATTGTGACTGAATAACAATACCTGCTGATTGCCCAATAGTGATAAGCTGTCTTTGTCAGTATCACTAATACACTCCCCCACCAAAGCATGAGGTTTTAATGGAGGCAACTTGCTATCTGGATAGACTGAATTACGGAATCTGACTGGAGGTGGCTTAGGTAGAGTCCTTGCTGCCTGAGGTGTTGATGTTACATGACTAAACAGTGGCCCTTCCTGCAACACAATATAGTAATAACAAGTTATCAAACAAGCACGAGTGGAGTATGGAAAAATATAGCGCTTTTGCGTCCCATATCCAACGATATCCAGACGGCGTGTGAACGTATTTATCTTCAAGCAAACTTGGCCCGTGACCATAGAACACACAAGACGCAGGTAGTGGTACTAGCCGTGCAATATTATACACATAATGAATGTTTATGAGTGCAATGGTGCGAATATGTTCATGAGTTGAAAGATGGAATGTTCTATTCAACGAGGCGGAGCCGAGTTGAATGGAACATTCCAGCTTTCAACGAATGAACATATTCGCACCATTGCACGAATGAAAAACATTCATTATTTGTTTTATATAACATCCAAGTAGAACTTTGTCATTTTGATTGAAAGAAACAACTTTCAAAACAAACAATTTCAACTGTAGAAGCCGAATGCTAGTAATTTTACTATGCCTTCTTGCAGTAACACCTGCTGCGTTACCAAAGACACGCGCACGCAGTGATGTTTTTACTCAGCTTTTTCGTTCCATCCGAAAAGTACCATTGCACGCTGGCAGCGTGCCAGCGTGCAATGGTACTTTTCGGATGGAACGAAAAAGCACGGCGAGTGACTCAGCGTGCAATGGTACTTTTATTTGCTATCACGTGACGGACAATCCTCCAATCAAATGGCAAGGATCTGCTTGGGTGTTATATAATATAAGTTATCACACAAGCGCGAGTGGAATACGGAAAAATATAGCGCTTCTGCGTCCCATATCCAACAAGGCTGAAGGCCGAGTTGGATATGGGACGCAGACGCGCTATATTTTCCGTATTTCCATGAGCGCGCGTGTGATAACGTATTTATCTTCAAGCACACTTGGCGCGTGACACAGAACACACAAGACGCATGGTAGTGATATTAGCCGTGCAATATAGGTTTTTATCACCACTCCATTCTGCCAATCTGATTGGACGATTAGCGCGTACTGGAAGATAAAGGTTTTTATCACCACTCCATTCTGCGAATCTGATTAGAGGATTAGCGCGTACTTCAGGAAAATATTCATAATAATAGTGGCTTCTTATATAGCACTAATATCACTCAGTTACGGTCGTACAATAACACACATGACCAATGGCTTTACGTCCCATCTGAGGGCGCATCAATAATGGTTAGAACACAAGTATGACGACCATCACTCGAACCATACTCTGCTGAAAAGAAACCAGAGCTCAACCCATTGCGCAACCAAAAGTCTGGAAAAAAAAGTCTGACATGTGTGCACGTATGGAGGGCCAGCACGACAAAGTCGTGCAGAATGGCATTGGAGAGGCTCACATGTTCTTGCTCACACGTGGGCCGTGGACGGAGCCTAATGGATCGGTCTATTCTCATCTAGTAGAGTGATAATAGTATCTTTCTGATACGAAAGTCCCCCGCTTCACAACCAGAATTACTAAATGCAATGGAATGTCTCACCTCCTGTGACATGGATCCATCTGATGCAGTCTTGTCATTATCACTATCATGTTTCTTTCTTGTCTTTCTCTTTGGTAATGGTGCACGACTTCCTACTTGATCCTCGATCCTGTGCAAAGCAAAATCATGAGCCATCACTCTTTTGTTATTATCATAAAATATAATTTTATACCAACGAACCCACTTTGTGTCTGTACAGTAGACACACATCTATCATTTTGACAGAAGTTTTTAGTGGCCAGAACAATTCTGTTTTTTTTCTCCTCAATTTTTTGCTGCCATGTGGAGGGCTGATGTTTTGATTCAACTGGACTTTTGTGTAGCGTGTTGAGGTAGGCACTAAAGCTTTGTTGTACCTTTACAAAAAGCGCAAACAGGTTTTAGAAAATGTTATTATTATTTTTGGGGGGTTTTTACCCATACACCGATGTGTGTTAGCACTGTATTCTCAGTACTTTCCCGAGTTCTGTGAAAAAATATCACAGGCATGTTACTCGGGTGGGATTCGAACCCACGACCCTTGCAATTCTAAGAGCAGTGTCTTACCAACTAGACTACTGAGGTTGCCCGATAGCATTGCAATTGCAGTATCGCAAGGGGTCGTGGGTTCGAATCCCACCAGAGTTATGTGAACCACTGTCAGTGTCTTTTCAAATGTTTTCACCCACAACATCAAATCCCCTGAACTCGATGTAAGAGTATTTTTGTTGCTTTTAGTCAAAGAAAAAAAAAGGCCTCAAAAAACAAACATTGCGAGTGGCCATGGAAAATACATGTATTTCAAAATACAGATGTGAGGTGGTAGGCTACATGTCCAGGGGTAAAACAAAACAACAATGAACTTTGAAATAATTGATTAGAAGTTAGAAATCTTGTGTCAAATTAAAGCAAGAGTCAAAACTTATCTGTACACAGGCATGCAACTGTAACTTCAAAAAAAAAAAGGAGAAAATTTCAATGATTTTGTATAGTATTTTTCAATTTCAAATGGTAAAACTGAGATTCAAACAAGAGGAAATCAGGAAAAGAGAAAAAATGAGGACAGAAAAGAGGAAAAGTTGCATGCCTGTATAGACAACGTGACCTATGTTTACATTCAAACCGCCCTCTGTTGACAAAACACTATATACGTCATGTTTCGCCGGGCACTGAGTTGCGTAAGATTGCATACACTATAGCTGGCTGCCAAAACACAAAGGTTTTGCCCGGCGGTATGCGCGCGAATCATGTTATGGTTTTCATGTGACGTCACAGGTCACATCGTCTATACAGCTGTATGGCTATGTTTCACATGGAATTAGTAAACTTGGAGGCAACCAACTGCATTGCATACACAAGGAACACTTTGGCAGCACAGAAGCACCATTTTTAGCTATATCTTTCTACTACCAGGAAAAGATAGCCGTAGTAAAATTAAAAAATGAATGAGTTTTCAGGCTGGAGATTGCCTTAAACTGTTGGCTATAAACTGACTGCCTAAAATGGCCTTCAGGGAGGTGAGTAAGAGGTTGTCTTCTCATCATGTCTTCCACGCATCCCGGTTCAGCATCAGCAGCCTCAGCTCAGTTGTTTCTTGCTGTGTTGCACCATGTGTCAGCTGCTACAAATGTACATGCAAGTCTTCTCCTGCCCTAACTTCTGTTCCCATCGATGGGTTCCCAAAGAACTATAAGGGGCTCACAGCTAGCTCTGGATGGCGGACACAGTGGTCAGCCTGCCTCATCCCTTTGTTTCCTGATCTTAAAAGATACTCATGGTAGGGCATTGTAGAGCTTGAAGTTTGACATATCATGGTCTTCCCAATGTACATGTAGTGCCATCCCTAGCCATCTGAGCGGCCATCAGAGAGGTTGTACTGAACTGAGCTACCTTTTTTACAGTCAAACCAGGACCACTGGACCAAAACCCTTCTCTTTTGAATAATAAGTGCACTGGGTTATTTTAGGTGCGTTACACAGCACACGGGACTAACGGCAAGTTCAATCCGAAGTCGGAGCAATACTGGTTAAGTATCTTGCTTAAAGGCACTGGACACTATTGGTAATCACTCAAAATAATTGTTATCTTAAAAAACTTATTTGATCACGATCAATGAATAGCTGTTGATAGTATAAAACATTGTGAGAAATGGCTCGTGAGAATCAAGCATCTGAAAGCACACAATTTGTGTGACAAGGGCGTTTTTTCATTTATATTATTATCTCACAACTTGGACAACCAATGGAGCTCAAATTTTCACAGGTTTGCTATTTCATGCATATGTTGAGATACACCAAGTAGTGTCCAGTGTCTTTAAGGAAACAAGTCTCATGACCGTGGATGGAACCCATACTCTGCTGAACTGAAGAGAACCACCAGAGCTTGAGTTTGAATCGCTTTTATCTGCTTGACTTAGACACGCCACAACAAGAAAGGTTGTTAGACCAATTCACCACCCTCCCCCCTAAAAAATCAGTTAACAATGAAAACAATCGTTTGTTCTACTTACTTAAAAGCTTGTCTTTGTCCACTTCTTTCCTGATGGAGTTTCCCATTGGCAGTCTTCTTGACTGGTAGGCGTTTATCCAATGACGTCTCTTCAACAAACACTTCTCCTTTCTCTATATCAATACGTAAGCGACCAAATTCAGTAGATGTACAAGTGGCTCTTTCCATAGTTTTCTAAAAAAACAAATGACAAGTTTCACTGTAACAGTTGACTGTATAGATTTTTTAGTTTGTGTAATTTTCCGGTGCAACTTAACTTATGTAAATATGATACAAGTTGGGAATGATATAGTCTTGTGTGTTTATCTGAATCATCTCCAATGCCAAGCACTAGCACAGACTTAGCATAGATACCAGTTATCTGGAAAAACAGCGCTTAAAATTGAAACAAATTTTAAATCAAGCTTAAGAATTTCCGGGCAATTGAGAGTAGTTTTCTTACAGTGGAGCTTCATACAATGTATGGGGCTACGTGTAGCTCGGTGGTCGGTGATAAAATAATATGTGCTCTAGTATTGCGTAGTAATTCAAAAGACTTGGGAAGGTAGTAAGTATATAGTGCTTAATACACATCGGTGCAAGGGTAAAACCAAATGATGTATTTATCATGAACGAAACCCTTTTTGGGATCTGACTGTCTACATGCTTCTAAGAATGTTAACTGTTGTCTTACCATTTCTATGACTTTAGATTGGTGAGCTTTACGATGACAAAGACAGATCCAGTAGATGAGGAAGATAATGACAATGATCAGGAGTACAGCACATACAACACTGACTACAATAATCCATATACTGTAGTCCTCGGCAGGACTAGGTGATGCAAACAGTGTTATACCTGGAGATTTCACCTGCAGTCAAGACAATCAGTAAGTATTACTTGTATTGCTACAATAATAAATAAGAATCCGGTTTTAAAGTTATCGTGGTTATGGTGGTTGTTCTACAATCCTGGCAAAAACGCTTGAGCCATGTGACACTGAACAAACCTTTCGCTGTTCCCCCGTTCAATGTTGGAGCGCAGACAGGCAATGAAGCCAACAATCAATGAAGGGCATTGGGCCCAATGATATACATAAGGCTTGGATTGTGGTATCACTATACTTACAATGTATGATCTCATGTTTGCTTTCCCACCATTGATGCTTCAAAGCTCTTTAGATCTCAAATGAAGGCTTGTAAACGTGAAGTGTTTCTAGTCTAGTTTACTACTACATGCACATGTATTTTTAAGATGAATGTATGATCTTTTACAATTTTCATAATAGTCGTTTGGAAATCACTGTACGTGATGTAAGCCCTACATATACACTGCACCTGTATGGACCCTTCCGTTGGTAGTTACATTCACGCATGCGTACAGACCCTATTGGTTGGGAAAGGCCAAAGAGTTGTGCACTAGGCAGATGCGCAACAGCGTCTGCGTCGCACAGCCATAAGATGTGTACAAAACAGCACAATTTTCCCTCATTTTGCCCATCAAAATGTTAATGCGCACCTATTTCATGGGAAGTGTCGATTGCAGGTGTAGTTCAGTTCAGTTTACACCCTGATGAACACATTGCATGTGTAGCTTAGTTTACATGTGATTCATGTATACATGTACTGTACATGTAAGAATAATATTTAGCCTCGCTCACTAAGCTCATGGAACATTGCACATGACTTTTATAATAACATCATCAAATATAACTTGACGTCACCTTAAAGGTGAATTAGAAAACTCTGTGGTTCGATTGTAAACGAACACACAGCTCTAGTTATTAGTATTATTTAGCTGTATACCTCATAACTAAGAATCACTGACAGACTCTGTGGTTCGATTGTAAACGAACACACAGCTCTAGTTATTAGTATTATTTAGCTATAAATACCTCATAACTAAGAATCACTGACAGACTCTGTGGTTCGATTGTAAACAAACACACAGCTCTAGTTATAAGTATTATTTAGCTATAAATACCTCATAACTAAGAATCACTGACAGACGCTGTGGTTCGATTGTAAACGAACACACAGCTCTAGTTATTAGTATTATTTAGCTATAAATACCTCATAACTAAGAATCACTGACAGACTCTGTGGTTCGATTGTAAACAAACACACAGCTCTAGTTATAAGTATTATTTAGCTATAAATACCTCATAACTAAGAATCACTGACAGACGCTGTGGTTCGATTGTAAACGAACACACAGCTCTAGTTATTAGTATTATTTTGCTATAAATACCTCATAACTAAGAATCACTGACAGACGCTGTGGTTCGATTGTAAACGAACACACAGCTCTAGTTATTAGTTTTATTTAGCTATAAATACCTCATAACTAAGAATCACTGACAGACGCTGTGGTTTGATTGTAAACGAACACACAGCTCTAGTTATTAGTTTTATTTAGCTATAAATACCTCATAACTAAGAATCACTGACAGACGCTGTGGTTCGATTGTAAACGAACACACAGCTCTAGTTATTAGTTTTATTTAGCTATAAATACCTCATAACTAAGAATCACTGACAGACGCTGTGGTTCGATTGTAAACGAACACACAGCTCTAGTTATTAGTATTATTTAGCTATAAATACCTCATAACTAAGAATCACTGACAGACGCTGTGGTTCGATTGTAAACGAACACACAGCTCTAGTTATTAGTTTTATTTAGCTATAAATACCTCATAACTAAGAATCACTGACAGACGCTGTGGTTTGATTGTAAACGAACACACAGCTCTAGTTATTAGTTTTATTTAGCTATAAATACCTCATAACTAAGAATCACTGACAGACTCTGTGGTTCGATTGTAAACGAACACACAGCTCTAGTTATTAGTATTATTTAGATATAAATACCTCATAACTAAGAATCACTGACAGACGCTGTGGTTCGATTGTAAACGAACACACAGCTCTAGTTATTAGTTTTATTTAGCTTTAAATACCTCATAACTAAGAATCACTGACAGACGCTGTGGTTTGATTGTAAACGAACACACAGCTCTAGTTATTAGTTTTATTTAGCTATAAATACCTCATAACTAAGAATCACTGACAGACGCTGTGGTTCGATTGTAAACGAACACACAGCTCTAGTTATTAGTATTATTTAGCTATAAATACCTCATAACTAAGAATCACTGACAGACGCTGTATTGAAATTACATCAAATACAGTTAGAGCTTGAGAACCCTTCACGACAGAAGCGTTATTCACCACATAGAACTGACATAACACTTCAGAACCATCTCGCACAACTTGGAACGCCTGAAACAACCAAAAATAAAAACAATTATAACAATAAAAACAAATTCTTATCAAAGGCATTTTAAAACAACCTCCTCAATGCGCTTTTCATTAGTGCCATGGTCATTGGGCCAATAGCATTGTAGCCCACAACTTGAAGTAACCTTCAGGCCGTGTGTGTTTGGCGACTTGCAAAAAAAAAAAAAATCATAAAATCATCCCTTTAATCTTTCTGAGCTTCCCTGTTGGGGAGTATACAACAAGTAATTGGCAAACGCAGTGCTCCAAATGCTTTTTCATACAAAATATCAACATCTACCCTCACAGGATATATGTATACCCCTGGGTGAAGAGAAACACTTACATATTAAAGTATCTTGCTCAAGGACACAAGTGCCGTGGCCTGGATTCGAGCCCACTCTCAAATGACTTAACCATCAAAACTACAATTTGATGCTCTTTACCACTCTAAATGCTCTTAAACCCACAGGCAAATTACTCAGTTGGGATTCCAACCCACCACTTATTACTTTATCTGGAGGTTCTCCTGATTTTTGTCTTGCAGGCAAAATCTGAAAATGCTGTACACGAATGCGATTGACCAAAAACTTAGTTTGTGTGTAAATTTAGCAAGAGCAAACAAAAATGTTATTGAGGTAGAAGTGTCTTGTGCTTTTGATTAGCTGGGTTTGGTTTAAGTCCTGCAACCGATTTCACGAAACGCCAGGATTAATCCTATCTCGAGTTAGGATGAGAAACGTCAATTATTTTTTCCAGAGGCCATTGCCAACTACTCCTAAGGCTGAAACAGGGTGACCCCTTTCACAGTCCATACGAATGTAGGCTTGGGTATGACACTGCCAAGTAAGCACCAAGTAAGCTTTTATGCTAATAATTATTTTAAGAAATTACAAATAGTGTCCACTGCCTTTAACAACTCACCACCACTTCCGTTGTATTACTTGGATCCACTGTTTGCCGCCTTTGACGACTATGCACTCTCATATTATTGAAGTTTCTGTCCGACGTAATGAGTAGATTCCACAGTCCAGATTGAAATGATTTCCAGTTATCATTTTTGAGATATCCAAGAGAAGAACGTAGATCACTGGAAGCTACTAAATCTTTAGTATCATCATATAAGCCTTTGTCTTGTGCCACTGGAGGTTTCTTGAGGCCAAAGGAATCCGCATGATCTAAGATGCTTCTCTTTCTTCTCTTGCCTCCTACTGTGCTTAATCCCTCAAGATAAGCTACCTCCAAACCATTTTTGATATTGTTCTTTAAAACAGATTGAGACACTTCATCGTCTTGGGGAACAATGAGTGTCATCTGGAGGATGTTTTCACTACCAGTAGGAGGGATTGGATATGGGTGATCGGCAGTTGGTTGTACGGTTGTAGAAGATGGTGGGACCACGGGTTGGGGTGAAGTTATCACCTGTTGAAATCAATCAAAGTAGTGTAATACTAAATACAGAATACATACAACATAGTTCCATGGCTCTACCAGTTAATGCAGAAACCCTGCGATGCCCCAGCCCTGTCAGATTTACCCAAATGCTCTATACCGGTATGCAGCCAGTAGACCATCAGGAAACCTGGATTACTCATTTGTAATCTTTCCAGAGTGTAATTTTTTTTTTTTTTTTTTACTGTTAAATTGTATGTGTCTACACTGACACTGCAGTATTTTTGTGCACAAGCAATATGTCGACAGTGTTTTCTAACTAGAGATTCTGAGCCCATAATTCATACTGCCTAAAGTGTCATAGGCCATGTTGATCGGACCTGTCTGAAGATAGAACCTTGAGGGTTTTACCAATAAAATTGAAAAAGTAATTAACTAAAGCGAGTTTTGGGTCAACTGGCTGGAAGCCGTTGGAGAGGTAAAGACAAATCTACAACTGAAACTTCCTTTTTTTTGTTTTTCTCTCCATCAGGTTCTTGGCTATGACATTCTTGGCTAGGGTAACATGGTTCTTTGATAGTATAGTGGGGTTCTTAGCCAGTAGTGTTCGGTTCTTTGATAGTATAGTAGGGTTCTTGGCTAGTATAGTGGGGTTCTTGGCCAGTATAGTTAGGTTCTTGGATATTATGTTAGAGTTTTTGGCCAGTATAGTTTGGTTCTTGGATATTGGATAGTGGGGCTCTTAGCTAGTATAGTGGGGTTCTCGGATAGTTACGTGATTAATTTAACGTGATTGAGAATCCTTGGATTCAAAACCAGAATAACTGGATTGAATCTAAAAACAGAATTAATATAAACAAAAGCTAAATGTTAGCTCTAAAAAGATCATCTTTCCTTACCCATTTATTATAAGGTTTTGGTATTTTCCTTACAGGAACACATTGCCTTGGATCGGTCGAGTTGGTCTAAACAAAGCTTTTGAAACCATTTGTTATGAAATGCATATGGTTAGCAAGATGTTTTAAAAGTAGAATATAATGATCCACACAAGTATCACTCAAAATTGCACGGTTTTCATTTTACGTCGCAAACTAACACGGTCGGCCATTTATGGGAGTCCAAAATTTGACTCCCATAAATGACCGAGCGTGTTAGTCGACGAGGTAAAAAGAAAATCGTACAATTTCAAGGGATATTTGTGTGGATCATTGTATTCTACTTTTACAACATCTTTCTAACCATATCGATTTTATAACAAACGGTTAAGGAACGCTTTTTAAAGACCAACTCGACCGATCCAAGGCAATGTGTTTCTTTAACTGCTATGCTATTGATTATACAAAAATATGGCATGCTGGATAGGCTTACCTCGAACCCCAACTGTGCACTCATTGCTGCTAGACTCAGTGTGGAGTATACCTGACTCACAACACTAGGCTCCAATACAGTCCCATTCTCAACCACATAAAATTCAATCTGTACATTCCTTTCTACTCTATCGGTATGGGTTACCTACAAACAAAACAACATATCATGAGTAATCCAAGGATCAATAACAAAATTTGCCCCCCATAGCTGGTATTCTAAAGGAACAAGTTATCTTGGATTGGTCGAGTTGGTCTTTAAAAATCAGTTGAAACTGTCATGAAATGCACATGGTTTGATTGGTAATTTAAAAGTAGAATACAACGATCAAGACCAACTTGCCTCATATTGCACTGCACAGTCGGCCATAAAATGGTCGACCATGTTAACTGGCGACGTAAAAGGAAAACCGAGCAATTTCATGGCATGTTTGTGTGGATCATTATATTCTACTTTTGAATTATCTTTCTACCCATATGCATTTAAAATAAACGGTTTCAAAAGCTTTTCAAAGACCAAGTCGCCCGATCCAAGGCAACGTCTCCCTTTAAACCATGCGAGTGAGAAAGCATAAAAAAAATCACACATTTACACCCTCAGACACTTTAAAAGTTGTCCATTCTGATATCAGCATGGTATGTCCTTGTGAAGACAGAGCCACTTTTAAATGCCCAGTCAAAACTAGATTTAGACCATTTGGAGAGAATAAAAAAAATTCCCAGCAAAATAAAATCAATTTAAAGACGTAGACGACTCCACATTTGCCTAGTATATAAAAACTCACACAATTACACTCTTTGAAATGTTTGCATTGAGATCCATGGTCTGGATTACCCTTGCAAAACCACCCTACTCAAATCATCCAAATAAAGAACCAGGGCACTACTAAAAGCAATTGTACAAGTATACAGATGTCCCAGCTGGTTTATAAAACCCAGTAAGAGCTATTACCCCCAAGGCAAAGTAGTTGCTGTTTAATTCCAACGAGAATTCCAGAGAGCTGGTCAATAATGGATTTTCTTTTGCAAATAAAACCCGCGTGTCACAACACAACTGGCATGCTATTTGGCTAGGTGTTGTCGGGAAGAAGCTTGAAGCACAAAAATGTGCGTGTTTGGAAGTAATTGAAGTAATTAAACACAAAGTTTTTTTTTAACCAAGTAGAAAATCTAGTTTTAACAACACTGTAAATCACACAAATTTATCCTCCAAAAATAGATACTTACTTTAATAGTGACTGACGGATCAGGATCTACGGCTCTTTTACTTTTCTGCACAAGTCTGTGGACAGCACCAACAATGTCTTCCAGCAATGACCTCCGTTTCCTATTGGATATTTCCTTCCCCATTAGGTACAGTTGCTCAAGATCACCTTCTATTTTCTCAATGAAAGTCTGGCTCTTTACCTCGTGCGATAGATCCACCAGAACTTCTAAACGAAGTATTTTATCAGCAGAGACTGATGTACTTGATGTTTTGGGTCCAGAAGCTGATGTTAATTTGACTGTCTGGGTAGGTTCTCTTGTGACCATTTGTGAGGTGGTTTTAACAATCTCACTTGATGCAGAGGGGCTGGTTGCTTTTGTTGTTGTTACTGATTGGGATGTGGCTGAAGTAGTTGTTAAGACTACATTAGTCCGTTTAACAGGCGTTGTTAATAATATTTCAGTAGTTGTAAAGGCGCTAGACATATCAGTTGTTGCCAAAGCTGGTGTTAATTCAGGAGAAGTCATTTCAGCGGTAGTTGACACCGCCGTTGGAGTTGAAAATCCTGATGTGATCTCTGGTTTTACTGTAGCTGATGTAACTCCGACTTCAGTCACAGTTACAGCACTAGATGTGATATCCGGTGTTGTGACTGTTATTAAATGTGATGTTTGTATTGAAGTTGTCTCTTCAATTTGTTCAGTAGTTTGTATAGAAGGATCAGTTGATATTAAAGTTGGGAGCGTGGCATGTGATGTCTCAGGAATGCTTGTAACAGCTGTAGTTGTGTCAACTGAAGTTGGTACGGCTGAAGAAACTACAGAATGCATTACTGTACTAGAAGAAGTTAGGACATTGTCTGTTGTGTTTGGTGTTGTTACTTTAGTTGCAGTAGCTTCAACAGGAGTGGAGAAAGCTGTACTAGTAGAAGTAACAGCATCAGATGTTGTGTTGGGTGTTGTTGCTTCAGTTGCAGTGCCTTCCACAGGAGTGGAGAAAGCTGTACTAGTAGAAGTTAAAATACCAGATGTTGTGTTGAGTGTTGTTGCTTCAGTTGCAGTGCCTTCCACTGGAGTGGAGAAAGCTGTACTAGTAGAAGTTACAATGCCAGATGTTGTGTTGAGTGTTGTTGCTTCAGTTGCAGTGCCTTCCACAGGAGTGGAGAAAGCTGTACTAGTAGAAGTTAAAATACCAGATGTTGTGTTGAGTGTTGTTGCTTCAGTTACAGTGCCTTCCACAGGAGTGGAGAAAGCTGTACTAGTAGAAGTTACAATGCCAGATGTTGTGTTGAGTGTTGTTGCTTCAGTTGCAGTGCCTTCCACAGGAGTGGAGAAAGCTGTACTAGTAGAAGTTACAATACCAGATGTTGTGTCGAGTGTTGTTGCTTCAGTTGCAGTGCCTTCCACAGGAGTGGAGAAAGCTGTACTATTGGAAGTTACAATGCCAGATGTTGTGTTGAGTGTTGTTGCTTCAGTTGCAGTGCCTTCCACAGGAGTGGAGAAGGCTGTACTAGTAGAAGTTACAATACCAGATGTTGTGTTGAGTGT
Organism: Asterias rubens; assembly: GCF_902459465.1. Taxonomy (NCBI): domain Eukaryota; kingdom Metazoa; phylum Echinodermata; class Asteroidea; order Forcipulatida; family Asteriidae; genus Asterias; species Asterias rubens. The sequence continues at coordinate 5,686,287 of NC_047083.1, read as the reverse complement.
TGTTGCTTCAGTTGCATTCGCTTCAACAGGAGTGGAGAAAGCTGTACTAGTAGAAGTCACAGCATCAGATGTTGTGTTGAGTGTTGTTGCTTCAGTTGCAGTGCCTTCCACAGGAGTGGAGAAAGCTGTACTAGTAGAAGTTACAATACCAGATGTTGTGTTGAGTGTTATTGCTTCAGTTGCATTCGCTTCAACAGGAGTGGAAAAAGCTGTACTAGTAGAAGTTGCAGCATCAGCTGTTGTGTTGAGTGTTGTTGCTTCAGTTGCAGTGCCTTCCACAGGAGTGGAGAAAGCTGTACTATTGGAAGTTACAATGCCAGATGTTGTGTTGAGTGTTGTTGCTTCAGTTGCAGTGCCTTCCACAGGAGTGGAGAAGGCTGTACTAGTAGAAGTTACAATACCAGATGTTGTGTTGAGTGTTGTTGCTTCAGTTGCATTCGCTTCAACAGGAGTGGAAAAAGCTGTACTAGTAGAAGTTGCAGCATCAGCTGTTGTGTTGAGTGTTGTTGCTTCAGTTGCAGTGCCTTCCATAGGAGTGGAGAAAGCTGTACTAGTAGAAGTTACAATGCCAGATGTTGTGTTGAGTGTTGTTGCTTCAGTTGCAGTGCCTTCCACAGGAGTGGAGAAAGCTGTACTAGTAGAAGTTACAATGCCAGATGTTGTGTTGAGTGTTGTTGCTTCAGTTGCAGTGCCTTCCACAGGAGTGGAGAAAGCTGTACTAGTAGAAGTTAAAGCATCAAATGTTGTGTTGGGTGTTGTTGCTTCAGTTGCATTCGCTTCAACAGGAGTGGAGAAAGCTGTACCAGTAGAAGTTGCAGCATCAGATGTTGTGTTGAGTGTTGTTGCTTCAGTTGCAGTGCCTTCCACTGGAGTTGAGAAAGCTGTATTAGTAGAAGTTACAACATCAGATGTTGTGTTGGGTGTTGTTACTTCAGTTACAGTGCCTTCCACAGGAGTGGAGAAAGCTGTACTAGTAGAAGTTACAACATCAGAAGTTGTGTTGAGTGTTGTTGCTTCAGTTGCAGTGCCTTCCACTGGAGTTGAGAAAGCTGTATTAGTAGAAGTTACAACATCAGATGTTGTGTTGGGTGTTGTTGCTTCAGTTGCAGTGCCTTCCACAGGAGTGGAGAAAGCTGTACTAGTAGAAGTCACAGCATCAGATGTTGTGTTGAGTGTTGTTACTTCAGTTACAGTGCCTTCCACAGGAGTGGAGAAAGCTGTACTAGTAGAAGTTACAATACCAGATGTTGTGTTGAGTGTTGTTGCTTCAGTTGCAGTGCCTTCCACAGGAGTGGAGAAAGCTGTACTAGTAGAAGTCACAGCATCAGATGTTGTGTTGAGTGTTGTTGCTTCAGTTGCAGTGCCTTCCACAGGAGTGGAGAAAGCTGTACTAGTAGAAGTCACAGCATCAGATATTGTGTTGAGTGTTGTTGCTTCAGTTGCAGTGCCTTCCACGGGAGTGGAGAAAGCTGTACTAGTAGAAGTTACAATACCAGATGTTGTGTTGAGTGTTATTGCTTCAGTTGCATTCGCTTCAACAGGAGTGGAGAAAGCTGTACTAGTAGAAGTTGCAGCATCAGATGTTGTGTTGAGTGTTGTTGCTTCAGTTGCAGTGTCTTCCACAGGAGTGGAGAAGGCTGTACTAGTAGAAGTTACAATACCAGATGTTGTGTTGAGTGTTGTTGCTTCAGTTGCATTCGCTTCAACAGGAGTGGAGAAAGCTGTACTAGTAGAAGTCACAGCATCAGATGTTGTGTTGAGTGTTGTTGCTTCAGTTGCAGTGCCTTCCACAGGAGTGGAGAAAGCTGTACCAGAAGAAGTTACAATACCAAATGTTGTGTTGAGTGTTGTTGCTTCAGTTGCAGTGCCTTCCACAGGAGTGGAGAAAGCTGTACTAGTAGAAGTTACAATACCAGATGTTGTGTTGAGTGTTGTTGCTTCAGTTGCAGTGCCTTCCACAGGAGTGGAGAAGGCTGTACTAGTAGAAGTTACAATACCAGATGTTGTGTTGAGTGTTGTTGCTTCAGTTGCATTTGCTTCAACAGGAGTGGAGAAAGCTGTACCAGTAGAAGTTGCAGCATCAGATGTTGTGTTGAGTGTTGTTGCTTCAGTTGCAGTGCCTTCCACTGGAGTTGAGAAAGCTGTACTAGTAGAAGTTACAACATCAGATGTTGTGTTGGGTGTTGTTGCTTCAGTTGCACCTGCTTCAACAGGAGTGGAGAAAGCTGTACTAGTAGAAGTCACAGCATCAGATGTTGTGTTGAGTGTTGTTGCTTCAGTTGCAGTGCCTTCCACAGGAGTTGAGAAAGCTGTACTAGTAGAAGTTACAATACCAGATGTTGTGTTGAGTGTTATTGCTTCAGTTGCATTCGCTTCAACAGGAGTGGAGAAAGCTGCACTAGTAGAAGTTGCAGTATCAGATGTTGTGTTGAGTGTTGTTGCTTCAGTTGCAGTGCCTTCCACAGGAGTGGAGAAGGCTGTACTAGTAGAAGTTACAATACCAGATGTTGTGTTGAGTGTTATTGCTTCAGTTGCATTCGCTTCAACAGGAGTGGAGAAAGCTGTACTAGTAGAAGTCACAGCATCAGATGTTGTGTTGAGTGTTGTTGCTTCAGTTGCAGTGCCTTCCACTGGAGTTGAGAAAGCTGTACTAGTAGAAGTTACAACATCAGATGTTGTGTTGGGTGTTGTTGCTTCAGTTGCATTTGCTTCAACAGGAGTGGAGAAAGCTGTACTAGTAGAAGTTACAATACCAGATGTTGTGTTGAGTGTTATTGCTTCAGTTGCATTCGCTTCAACAGGAGTGGAGAAAGCTGCACTAGTAGAAGTTGCAGTATCAGATGTTGTGTTGAGTGTTGTTGCTTCAGTTGAAGTGCCTTCCACAGGAGTGAAGGCTGTACTAGTAGAAGTTACAGCATCAGATGTGGTGTTGAGTGTTGTCGCTTTAGTTACAGTGCCTTCCACAGGAGTGGAGAAAGCTGTACTAGTAGAAGTTACAGCATCAGATGTTGTGTTGGGTGCTGCTGCTTCAGTTACAGTGCCTTCCACAGGAGTGGAGAAAGCTGTACTAGTAGAAGTTGCAGCATCAGATGTTGTGTTGGGCGCAGTAGTTACTGTGTGTTCAATTGAAGTTGACATTGTATTAACAGTTGCACCTGATGTTTTATTGGAAGAATTCTCATCAGTAGAAGTGCCTGGGGTTGTGCCTTCTGTGCTTGTTAGTTTTGTAACATCAGAGGTTAGACTTGACATTGTACTGGTTTGGGTAAGCTCATTAGTAACCTGTGTAGCAGTCTCATCAGTTGTTGTTAGGAATGTTACATCTGCGACTGTAGTTAGCTCTCCTGTTGATGGTTCCAATGTTGTGCCTTCTGTGTTTGTTAGTTTTGTAACATCAGAGGTTAGACTTGTTATTGTACTGGTTTGGGTAAGCTCATTAGTAACCTGTGTAGCAGTCTCACCAGTTGTTGTTAGGAATGTTACATCTGCAACTGTAGTTAGCTCTCCTGTCGCAGGTTCCAATGTTGTGCCTTCTGTGTTTGTTAGTTTTGTAACATCAGAGATTAGACTTGTCATTGTACTGGTTTGGGTAAGCTCATTAGTAACCTGTGTAGCAGTCTTATCAGTTGCTAGGAATGTTACATCTGCAACTGTAGTTAGCTCTCCTGTCAAAGGTTCCAATGTTGTGCCTTCTGTGTTTGTTAGTTTTGTAACATCAGAGGTTAGACTTGTCATTGTACTGGTTTGGGTAAGCTCATTAGTAACCTGTGTAGCAGTCTCACCAGTTGTTAGGAAGGTTACATCTGCAACTGTAGTTGGCTCTCCTGTTGATGGTTCCAATGTTGTGCCTTCTGTGTTTGTTAGTTTTGTAACATCAGAGGTTAGACTTGTTATTGTACTGGTTTGGGTAAGCTCATTAGTAACCTGTGTAGCAGTCTCACCAGTTGTTGTTAGGAATGTTACATCTGCAACTGTAGTTGGCTCTCCTGTCGCAGGTTCCAATGTTGTGCCTTCTGTGTTTGTTAGTTTTGTAACATCAGAGATGAGACTTGTTACTGTACTGGTTTGAGTAAGTTCATTAGTAACCTGTGTAGCAGTCTCACCAGTTGTTATTAGGAATGTTACATCTGCAACTGTAGTTGGCTCTCCTGTCGCAGGTTCCAATGTTGTGCCTTCTGTGTTTGTTAGTTTTGTAACATCAGAGATGAGACTTGTTACTGTACTGGTTTGGGTAAGCTCATTAGTAACCTGTGTAGCAGTCTCACCAGTTGTTGTTAGGAATGTTACATCTGCAACTGTAGTTGGCTCTCCTGTCGCAGGTTCCAATGTTGTGCCTTCTGTGTTTGTTAGTTTTGTAACATCAGAGGTTAGACTTGACATTGTACTGGTTTGGGTAAGCTCATTAGTAACCTGTGTAGCAGTCTCACCAGTTGTTGTTAGGAATGTTACATCTGCAACTGTAGTTGGCTCTCCTGTCGCAGGTTCCAATGTTGTGCCTTCTGTGTTTGTTAGTTTTGTAACATCAGAGATGAGACTTGTTACTGTACTGGTTTGGGTAAGCTCATTAGTAACCTGTGTAGCAGTCTCACCAGTTGTTGTTAGGAATGTTACATCTGCAACTGTAGTTAGCTCTCCTGTTGATGGTTCCAATGTTGTGCCTTCTGTGTTTGTTAGTTTTGTAACATCAGAGGTTAGACTTGTTATTGTACTGGTTTGAGTAAGTTCATTAGTAACCTGTGTAGCAGTCTCAACAGTTGTTAGGAATGTTACATCTGCGACTGTAGTTGGCTCTCCTGTTGATGGTTCCAATGTTGTGCCTTCTGTGTTTGTTAGTTTTGTTACATCAGAGGTTAGACTTGTTATTGTGCTGGTTTGGGTAAGCTCATTAGTAACCTGTGTAGCAGTCTCATCAGTTGTTGTTAGGAATGTTACATCTGCAACTGTAGTTAGCTCTCCTGTTGATGGTTCCAATGTTGTGCCTTCTGTGTTTGTTAGTTTTGTAACATCAGAGGTTAGACTTGTTATTGTGCTGGTTTGGGTAAGTTCATTAGTAACCTGTGTAGCAGTCTCACCAGTTGTTGTTAGGAATGTTACATCGGCAAATGTTGTAAGCTCAACTACCGTTTGTTCCTCTGTCGCGGTTCCTGTGCTTGTTAATAGCTTACTTTTATTAGTAGTTAGAGGTGACATTTGTACAGTTTGTGTTAGCTCACTAGTAACTTGAAAAGAGGTATCATCGGTTGCTAAATTGTCTGATGTTAGGGTTATGCCTGTTGCTAAACTCTCAGTACCTGTTTTCATTCCTTCTGTTACTTCTTCTGTTGGCGAATTAGTTGAAGGCAGTATTTCAGAACTGTCAGAAGTTAAAACAATTGTTTCTTTTGAACTTGAAGACAATGAAGTCATTGACTCTGTTGCAGGCAAGAATGTAGCAGTTGATGGTTCTGTGCTTGTTGCATTTTTTGTCTGGAACAAAGACAGACAACCTTGTTATGAATGAAACAAAGACAATGATATATAGATCGAGGAAGTATAAGTGGAGTCGGTAAATTAAGTGTAACTGTCAAGTCAGTAAACTTTGACCAACTTTATTTTTTGTTGAGCAATTTCTCATCAATGAAAACTTGATAACTAAGTTAAGATTTTAAATTTCTACAAAATCAATGTGTTTGAAAGGTTTGGTTTTGTATGAATTGTTGTGATCAACTTCACATAAAGACTCCTTAATGAGCCCTTATGACAAAGTTATAAGAGTGAAATGATCAAAATTAATGACCACACTTTTTAAAGTTTAAAAACTTCAATCCAAATTATTCTTGCAACATAGTGTATTAGCTGGGAATGATGTGATTTATTGAGCACCTGGGCCAAATTATATAGAGCTGCTGAGCACAAAAAGTAGCTAAGCATACCAAAATTACCCTTACCAGAATAAGTTTACTATCCAAAGTATAATAATAAGTTTACTATCCAATCGTATCAGTAAATTTTGTAACTGTTATCCTGCACATTCCTGATTAGCAGAAAACTGCTAAACAATATTTCTGCTAAGGCAGCTTTATGAAATCAGGCTCTGATATTGAACAAATATGCCAAATAGTCCATTCATTTTTTTCCCCACACAAAAAGATGGATATAGTTTACATTTTATTTTAATAATTAAAAGAAAATACAAAAACCATAGGATTTTGGCATTAATTGGAGACTTTTGTAAAGCTGGTAGCAGCAGACATAAAAGGTCCCTTTGTGGCTCTGAGCATGCGCGCACATGCATTGCTCTTCTAAGGCTGAGCACGCGCATTACTGGCGAGAAATGTGAAAAAAGGACTGTCCAAAAGTCTCCTATTACAATTACACACATGGGGGTTGGGGTTTCCAAAGCACTAGTTGCATCGAAACAACATACTTAATCATTTTGGATATTTGATACACTCACACACACACATCCACCATAAAGGCCACAAGAGACATCTACTTGTTTTTGTTTAAAAACTGGTCATCCACACTTTATTACCAAAAAAACCGCCTAGTATATTTTTCAAGACGGTTGCCACTTTTTTGCAGGTGTTTTTTTGGGGGGTGTGCTACAGTCATGACAGTAAAAACAAATGTGGTCTAATTTGTTTAGTATGAGTAAGGGTCGTTAAAAATGTATCTTTCAAAAAACAAAAACAGGCAGGCTGAGGAAGAGGGAGACTGTGCTAAACAGCATTGTTGATTAATCCACCTATAATCTGATACCTTTGTTGTTGAAGCTGTTGAATTTTGATGACTTGTGACAGCTGGTTGGGTCTTCATGGTAGCGAAGCCATCTGGTGGGATAGAACCAAATGTTGAATTTGACATGACATTAAAAATTACAATAACAAAAAGCAGATCCAACATGTGTTTGAGTCATTGATTTGTCTAGAGTGCGAGCATCCTAACTGATTGTCTTTCTTCCACTCTAATGTAACCCAACACCACAGTAACTGGAACAAAATTGGTATGCGTGGCACAGTTATCACCAAATGTTCTTTCTAAAGACCGTCAATTCTTAACTCTGCAATCAGATACATCCTAGACAGATGTGAGATGGTTAGGGTTTAATTATTGTAGGCATTGACAAAATATTGGAAAATTACCCCAAATTTCAGACCAAAATAAAACACAGTAAACAACTAAATAGAAACCAATACCTTTGTGTTACAAGTGCACTATACAGAATTTGAGTTGTTACATACCATGCATACAGTGGTGAGCCCTCCCCCCCCCCCACCCTGAAACCCCTCCCACCATTCAGGCTGGTTTATACGCCAGCGTTTTCACTGCGTACGCAGCATGCATTCATCAGTGTGTATGGAAGCGCAGTACGTCATCATATTGTGCTCTTGTGTCCGAATTCAAATCAAATGAAACTTGGCTGAACACAATAGTCAGATGCACAGTTCCACAAATTGAAATATTAAGGAGGTATTTCCGAGGTAATGCCGAATTGTATATTTTGCTTGTTGTAAAGTGTTTGTGCTGTTTCGTATATCCGTAGTCTTTATTTAAATTTAGCTTTTCTTCTATTTTTAATATTGCTCTTAATCAATATGTTTTTATAACTATATTTTTATATTAATACAATTTTAACTTTTTAATGTGTTTGTAGTTGATGGGCACCTCTGAAAAAAAGTATTTCACTGAGAGGTCTCCCCAGGCTAAAAAAGAAATAAATCATAAATAAATTAATAAACTCCAGAGGGAATATGTACCCGCAGTAACGCTCATATTCTATTTCCATGACTGTAGTGTACTAAGCCTACTTCAAAGTAAAATGTTTCTTATAATGCATTTTACTATCCATAGTTTTTTTGTACTTCTCACCATATTTTTTTTTTACCATTATTTTTCAGAGTCATTACCGAATGTATACAGACCCTCTAAGCACTAAGGTTACTAAGCACCTCTATGACATTGGGCCCAGATCAACAATAAATTGTCCATCGACTTTCCCAACAGATTCATGGGCTGTGTAGTTTCAATCTGGGCCCAATTTCATAGCGCTGCTTAACAGTAAGCAAATTTGCATGCTTACTGTAGCAGACAAATTTGCTTAAGCCTTAGCGTTTTTCACAGGTTAGCAGAAAAATTGGTCGGCCATATTACGTGTTTACCGTGGACTTGCATTGTGACATCATTTATTTTCATGCGGTAAGCACCGGAAGGTTAGCATGCCTTTTCCTTTGCTTACGGTTAGCAGCGCTATGAAATAAAAGTTGCACTGTCACCACAAAATCGGCCGCTAAGCAGCGCTATGAAATTGGGCCCAGGAAGCTCCCCATCGATTAACTAGCATCCTAGCATGTCACAGCTGGACATCCCACATGATATCGTCGTGTGCCCGGCAAAAGGACGTAAGGGAAAGTTCCCGGCAGAAGGACGTAAGCAATTTATGTTAAAATTTGTGTTTCAAGAATTATGAGCGGGAAAGTTTGGTAAATTTGTTGCCATGCAAAAGTCATTCTAGAAAGGTTAAATTCTGCATGGGGAAACATGTCTTCAGGGTAATTCTAGCAAAAGAACAAACAAAAATGACATATTTTTCATGTCAGGAGCCATTTTGTTGCTTACGTCCTTTTGTTACTGGGACGAACTACTTTATGTTCCCGGCAAAAGGGCGTAAGGCCTTACGCCCTTTTGCCGGGCACACGACGATATTACCTTCCTCAGACGTAGTTCATCCAAAGAAAACAATCTGTATCCTTTACAGCTTGTCCATGATTATTCCATACATTTCCATATGTTACTTCAATTGCTTTGTTGATACAGCATGACTCATTTTCATTAAATATAAGCTGACATTGATGTTATGTTAATTGTGTCTGCTTTTTATATGTTGTACACGAATTAAACCATTATGTGCTAATGCAAAGTGCTATTTATGTGTTAACACAAATTTATTAGATTTGAAATACATTCTATATTGTATGAAATTTACATATAGTAGCTGCCATCAAAACTGTCTTAAATTTCGGTTTATTTAGAAACACTCCAGTTTTGCACACATGTTGAGGTTATCTGTTTCACTTCAATTTCCAAAAACACAAGAGGTACGTAGGCCTATCATAACTTCCTGTGGGCAAGTAAAAGGCAGCTTACCTGCCCTGTGGGCTACTTAAAAAAATAAAATGTAAAAGCACAAGTATGGCATGCACGTCTAATGGCTTGATTTGTTGCTAATTATATTACAAAACATGGATTCTTTAACCTCTAAACCATTGATATATCTATCTGACAAAATCAGACAAGACAACTACTTCCACTTATCTTATTCAAGACATTTGAATTCAATCTCATATTAAAATCTGTGAAATGTATCAGGCTTGGGTCAAATACATGCAGTGGGGACGTCGTGGCCGAGCGGATAAGAGCACCAAACTCAAGCTCTGGTGCTTCTGTTCAGCAGAGTGTGGGTTCGAACCCCGGTCGTGACACTTGTGTCCTTGAGCAAGACACTTAATTGCTTCTCTCCACCCAGGGGTAAATGGGTACCTGTGAGGGCAGAGTTGGTTCTTGTGATTGATTAACTTAGTGCGCTACATATTTAGCGGCATAGGCTGTTCTCCCCAGGGACCTGAGATGGTTTAAGGAATGATTTAGGGCCCAGTGACCAGGGGTAAAAATGTGGAAGCGCTTTGAGACATGGTGTATATAGCGCTATATAAAAACCCACTATTATTACTATTTATTTACTATTACACTTAAAAAATACCTGATGATAACGAACACTTGATAAAAGCTTACATCCATGCATCCAACCCAGAATCATCTGCCTCATTCTGTCTCTCATCAAGGCCAATTAAACATATGGCACTCAATAAGCTGGACAATTCAAATTCTCAAACAAACAATCAACGATTGGAGTAGAATTTGGAACTTTCTGTAAACGGTTTAAAAGACATTGCATCCAGAATAAAGGAATACATAACTTACTTTTACCCTTACATCAATGTGTTCTAAGCACTGTATTATTATATAACCCTAAGAGTGGATGCTACTTTCCCGAGTTCTGTGAAACAAAATCCATGGGCAAATCACTCAAGAGGGATTCTAACCCTTGACTGGTGTATTTTTTTTTTCACACAGCTTAGCTAAGTTGAGTATACTGGGGTTTGTTTTTGTGTCTCCTTTTTTAAAGATTCTTTGTAAGCGTTTTATACCAAATTGGGGGGAGGTGTTATGCATGGGTTGTCAGATATTCTTATAGAATGTTAGAGTGATACATCTTCAAATCAAACGATTAAACCCAAAATTTCAGTTTGCTGACACTCTTGGTTTTGGGCGTAATCACAAATCAAAGTTTCAGCCAAAAGACCCTCATAAACACCGAGCTTGGTGCACATTTTTGCGAGGCCAGCAAACTAAAATTTTTGATTTGTTTGTTTGGTATGATTGCTCTATGGTATGATGACGTATAGTAGGCCTACCATCACAACAAAACAAGTGAAAACACTCAAATATTATAATCCTCTCAGCGAACCATCAAGTTATAATGCAGGTTGGCAGTTTGGTAAATTCCTTACAAACTATTTTCAAAGAGAAATATTCTAAAAATGTTTACCCTCTAGTTATCAGTTAAATTTACTTCCTTTTCATCATCATGCTTAATATGCACATGAACATATACTGGTATAAATGCACACATTGCATTGAATAGTGAGTTATTTCCCTGAACCTACATGGACAATGCCCTTTCTTGTCTAGGTTCAAAGACACAGTTGTCATGGTCGCAAACAAATGCATAACCACCAGTGGGGGCTATTTTATTCCTTTTTCTATACAAAAAGCAAATGTAAACTATTTCATTTGTTCTGGTTGTGAATTTTGTGAAAGAATAAGACTCTCAAAAAAGCAAACTTCATCACTAAGGAGTGAAGTTTCTGTTTAAGATGTGGAAGGCAAACCCTAACCAATTTAGGTCTATTCAATGGGAAACCCATGCAGTCAGGTCTAACTGAAATCTCAGATCCATATTGTGTCCCCTGCCTGATTCCAACCAGGGTCCTATAGGTGAAGGCAAGGAATACTTTGCTAAACCAACCACGATGGCCCAACAGTCGATGATCACACTGAAAATTTAATTCTGACTAAAGGCTCTTGAAGCCATTGGACACTTTCAATTAAGAGTATTGTCCAGGGCCCACACTTTGTGTATCACAACTTATATTAAAAAAAAAAAAAAAATGACAAACCTGTGAAAATTTAGGCTCAATCGGTCATCGGAGTCGGGAAAAAATTACAGGGAAAACCAACCCTTGATTCTGCACGTTTCGCCGTGCCATGACATGTATTTAAAATAAATCAAAAATTCTCAAAATCGAGAATTGATACTTTTTTAATGTTTTTCTCAAAAAGTAAAGCATTTCATATATCAATATTTCAAGAGAATTCTTTCACTATTAGCTTCTGTAAACCCTGTAAGTTTCTGTACCGAAAGTGTCCTTACACTTTTGGTACAAGAAAAAAAAAAGTTCACAGATTTACAAATAACTTACAGGGATTACAAAAGGTAATGGTGAAAGACTTCTCTTGAAATATTATTCCATGAAATGCTTTACTTTTTGAGAAAACATTAAAACAATATCAATTCGAGAATTACGGATTTATTTTAAACACATGTCATGACACGGCGAAACGCGCGGAAACAAGAGTGGGTTTTCCCGTTATTTTCTCCCGACTCCATGACTGACTGAGCCTAAATTTCCACTGGTTTGTTTACTTTGTTATTTTATATAAGTTGTGCACGAAGTGTGGGACTTGGACAACACTGTTTACCGAAAGTGTATAATGGCTTTAACCAGTTATGATTATACCATAACCATAGCATAACTGGTTAATACATTTTTACATGCTAAAACTGAGACGAAAATTATTTGTTTTACTCATTTCTCAAAAACTGCCGAACCTCAGTAAGTAAAGTAGAATTTCAAGGGAAGCTTTTTACTATCATAATCTTCAACCTATGCAAGTTTAATGTAAATCCGTGGACATTGTGTTTTGTGTTAGGAAAAAGTACATAAAAATACCCTTTAAAGCCATTGACATGGCGAAACGTGCAGAAACAAGGGTGGGTTTAAGTGGGCTGGACTGAGGAGGAAAACATTGAAAAGTAGTGCCACCAGGAAGTTCAATCCCCAAAAAAATCTGAATAAACTTTTTTCAAAAAAGGTGACCAGGAACTGATCCAAAATGGATGCAGGCTATATAAAGCCCACACATTCCGGGTTATATAATTGAAAAATACTTCACTGTGTAGTTTACAGCTTTATAACAAACAAATAATGTTCAAATGTTGACTTTGAATCTGATAAGCATAGCCTGTCAATTATGTTGAGCATTATTGTGTTTAGTATACACATAAAGAGAGATAAAACTTATCTTTAGTGTTGCTCAAATAAAATCAGTTTATCTACTATTTAATCTCATTTTGATTCTGTCTTATATTAGAATGCAGGTCCAGTGAACTGGCTGAGCAACAAACCCTTCAGTCTAAATGGATTTGTTCATAAACATTCAAAGCCCTGACTAGTCTTAAATTACATTAACCCTGGACGATATTGAACATTTTGACTGGCGATATATCGTCAGGTAAACCTCGCCGATATGACGATATATCGTGAAGATTTTTGAAAATTAAAAGTACCCTTTAGAAGGGGTAACTATTACATTGTGTGACAGTCATTCATTTTATTTTGTGAATGATTGCTTAATTGCCTTTATGGGTGCGTTCATTTAGCTTCCCCCCCCCCCCCATTTACTCAGCCCTTCTTACTAAACCAAAGTTGCAGAATAACACTTTTCATATAAATATTATACTCGCACCGTTTTTCTTGGAAAATTGCTAACACAAAATATTGGTGCAGGTTGTCGGAACATAGGGGTGTCGGAACATAGGGGTGTTTTGGTTGTCGGAATAAATGGGTGTCGGAACATAGGGGTGTTATTATAGGTTGAGTTGTCGGAACATAGGGGTGTCGGAACATAGGGGTGTCAGAACATAGGGGTGTCGGAACATAGGGATGTCAGAATATAAAGCAGTCACCGCTCAAGCAATGCAAATGGCTTGGGTTCAAAATTGGAATCCAAATCAAGTGATATATGCCTGTGATTTATTTGTTTCTTCACAGAACTCAGGAAAGTACTGAGTTAATAATATATCGATGTGATGCAAAACTAACATCTACAATGTATCAAGATGTGTAGTTGTAAAATGTAATAGTAACCCTGTGTAGTTGTAATAGTATCCAGAGGGCTAGGGTTTTACTTTTAGACTCAGGAATCTGCCCATGGGATCTGAGATTCATCCAACTCAGTTTTACTTTTTATTAACTGGCTGAAAAGTTGAAAGTTTAAACTGAAAGGGGTCGAGACACTGGACCACAGGCCAGAGGCCAGTGATTTTGGTGTTGAGCCAATTATAATACATGGTGTTAAAATGTTGAATTTGAGTATGGTTTATAACTCTCAATGCATGATTGAGTCTGGAGTGTATACCCATAAAGACAAATGAGGTCTCTTATGTAGCAGATGTTTTAGTGCTTGTTCAAATAGTATCCAGTGTGCCAACTGTTTTTTGTCTTGTTAGCTTAATTCTGGTTTTGTAAACAATTTGAGCTACAAGCCCTGCTGTAGTTATGTCCCCTGAATTTGAGGCCCATGGCATAACCATGTAGATTAAACAGCAAACAGTTTGGCAAAAGAGCTCTGTTTGCTCGATGAAGTTTCACGTGTTGAAGGCTACAATGAGGATGTCGTTGCGCTAATTTTCCATATGAATTTGCGCACTACTTTCAATTTTTATTTAAAAAAAACATTTAAAATATAACTTAAAATTATCATTGAAAAAAAAAAACAGAAATTTGAACACACGGTGGCCCTAGCTAGCACAGTCAAGAACAGGGAAAAGATCGTTGCGCTAGTTTTCCATATGAATTTGCGCATTACTTTCAATTTTTATTTTATAAAAAAACATTTAAAATATCATTTTAAATTTTCATAACAATAAAATAATTTGAACACACGGTGGCCCTAGCTAGCACAGTCAAGAACAGGGACAAGATGAACCTGTGAACAAACTCCATTATATAGCAGAGCAAGATGCTCCACAATGCTCCACAAATATCTGAGTTGCTACTCAAAAATCATCATTTGCTATTCAATGGCTGCATTCATTGTGCGCAAAATTTTCCAGTTAATATATTTTGTTATACAAAATTGCTGAACAAAATTGTTCCCTGTCAACACACAAAAGGCTGAATGATTTTTATAGATGTTGCATGTAAATGTAATGTTGTGTTAATAACTTGTACAGCGCTTTGTGATGTCTATGATGGAAGGCGTTTTCAAATAATGTATAATTATTAGAAGATCTGGATTGCACACATCTAGGCCCGATTGTATCTAGCCTGTTAAAACACAAACTTGCTAAGCACATAATAGTATTGCTAAGCAGAAACAGGTTACCAGCCAAAATTAAACAAAGTTTAAAGAGTTGTTTCCAAATTTTGGTTTAATCTACTTTGCAGTAGTTGTTTTTGTACTCCTCAGCTAAGGCAAGGTTACATTAAACAAAAATGAAGCAGGAATTGTGACTTAGCACTTTAAGTAGAAGTTCTCTGTATTCGACACTACGTTTGACTCCGAATTGAAACTGTTACATTTGTTAATAAGGGAACAAAAGGGTTGTGACAAGGTCTTAAATGGACGTTTAAAACTGGCAAGGTCGTGGGACACAGTTTACATACCAGTAAAGTACTCAATGTACAATTACAGACTTTCAAACATTATTTATTTTTTAACAAAAAGTGCAACTAATCCATGATAATATTGAAGTGCGTTGATGGGTCACAATCGGCTATTTAAAACCTTGCAGGTTTGCGGCCGTTTTATGCCTTCAGCTCGGTCCTTTATCGCACAACCCCCACTCTGCCAGTTTTAAATAGCTACTAATTTTTAGATCTTGTCTTTTTTTTATGTACTGTTCAAGGCTGTTTCCACTCCCTCTCTGTAGGCCTATCTTCCACTGACACACTCTCACGAGTCACAGTCTAAGATTTATTATTAAAATAATGGTCTGGTCTGGAAACTCAAATTTAGAGAAAATCACTTACCAGTTTGGGCCATAGCTTGATGCCAGATGACTGCTAGATGGACCAGCATGATGAGTACTAAAGCCTTTAATAACTGTTCACTGTTGACTTTCCCCATTGTGTTGTCCCCTTGAAGAATCCACTCAAGCAGTGTACTCTTCACATAATAAGCTTCAATGAACCTGCAAAGAGCTAAAGGGATTAACCTAAATAAGTTGTAAGCTTCTGACAAAGTGCCCAACAATGGATCATAATGGATCAATCAATCACTGTTGCATTGTCACTAGTCTACTGGTCAGGAGTCAAATGTCGAACCGTACAGTAACTGCATGCTTTGTTGTTTGTTTACCTGCGCGTGTGTCACACTGAGAGTGTCATGATCAAGCATCATGGCGTAAAACCGAATTCTCAGCGAGCTCAGCATTAAAATCAAGCCAGCCTTGCACCTCATTATTCGATGATCAAAATAACCAATGGGATGTTTGCTACTGCAAAAAAATTAAGTAAACAATTCTACTTACGCTCACGTGTGTAAATGAAAATAATTGTCCATCGCGAACAACAACAGCTGTCCAGACGACAACCACCACCCAGCCCACGTTCGCTCTCTGTCCTTTATGCTTTTATAAATCACGGTTGGAAAATTAGTGTACGGCCGGACGCGCCGCAGAGAAATGCAGCATGGGCTCTAGACTTGGTTCCAAGTCTGTGATCGTTTCTTTTAGTAGTCTACCGGAAATAGCGCCCTCTTGTAGATTTACCTACCGTTTGTGGCGCGTGATGATAGCTATGTGGGGCGTTTTGAATGGCTGATGCAGAGAAAATAATAACCGTGATCGTGGACTTGAAATCAAGTCCACATAGTTGCGTATAGACCGCCACCAAGTGCCACGATTAGAACAATATTATTATCACTGTCATGTGTCAATGCCAAGACTCGGGAAAACTTGTGTTTTGATGTTCGGATGGGCAATGACCCCTTCCAACAAAAATAATTGTTTCATTAATTATTATTGTCACGGCTGTTTTTAACGAATCATCAAACTTTGCACACAGGCTGGACTATAAAGTACCCCTACTTTTTTTCTCATTTTTAAACTCCATGAACGGAAAACTAAAATTCTGGATCAAGTTTGTGCATATAAAAAGACAGCAAAATCATGCACTGACGCCCGATTGTACAGTGTGTATAACCAGGCCTCTGGTCGACATAAAAATAATGTAACAATTTTGGTTGTATCGCATTGCCGAATATTTATTTTGTATAATACTCCCCTGGAATCTATTAGGGTATACACAGTTTCAAACCCGTTTGTGTTAAAATAACCAAGGAACCGACTTTAGGTTGTTTTCGTACTTTTGTCAATTGTTTTTCCCGGTTTTAATGGCCTAATGGTTTGTTTACTTAAAAATGTCGCAGCATACCGCTGAATATTGTGACATAATTCACAATCGTTAAAAATAATGTATTACAATAATTATTAAAAGCTTGGAGAATACATATTGAAAATTATGAAAAACATCCCAGCAAGACAAAGGCCTGGCTGAAATGTACATACAGCTTGATTTACATACCAATACGACCAGAAAAAATAGTAAGACATTAAAAGTGTTCAGAGCTTGCTTGGTGAAGAGGGTAAGGGGCTATTTTTGGAATCTGTAAGTTTTCAGTGAAACAAAACAAACTTGGCTCTTTGACGCAGTTGCATGGGATGAGTTGTTTTCAGACGCAATATTGGGACCACCTCGAAAATCTGACAGAAGCGCCTGCCTTCTCTGCAAATTGGTGGCATAGTTTGTTTCTTCGAGACTGGAGGGAATCCAGTTGAAGAATAGACAAAGCAGCGTATGTTGCACAGTCCTTGAGAGGATGTATAGTGACGTCCATGCTTCTGAGTCTTCTCGAGGTGGTTCACCTGCCTCTGGGTCAAGGCAGGGGCGTCAATCTGTCTTGGAAGATGGGGGGGGGGGGCATAGTCATGACATTTACGGCTAGGGAGTCTGAGGGGTGATGGGGTGATCTGAGGAGGGGTGATCAAGACAAGAAATTGAAGGGTGGGTGGGGGATCAAATCTATCAAAGATTGAGCATGCTATATAGTTCGGAACTTGAAGCCTTTCACGGCTAAATTTTATGATTTTCTTTACAACTGTTCTTCTCCGTTAAAGACCTTTGAAGCCATATCTTAGTCTATTTTGTAGCCCAAGTAGCCAAAATCAGCTGGTATGCCCCTTTTATGGGCCGGAAAAATACTGTGCATTTTATATGCTTTGTTGTGCAATCTTAGGCCAATTAGTGACAGTGTTAGTCGAGTCATCTGTGTCGAGTCCGAGTCCGAGTCTCAAGTCACTTGGATCGAGTACGACAGGGAGACCCGGGGTCACTTGTCCGAGGCGGAGGCGGAGCCACGAGTCAATAGGATCGAGTCGTCTGAGTCCGAGTCACGAGTCACTAAATGTTTCAATCATTATTTTAATATCAACGGTTCACTTGATTACCGGAACACTATTGATTGCAAACCAATCGTATATACAAGACGCACGAGTTAACAAAAACCCTGGGGGAACATTTCGAGACCCCAAAATCTAATGCCGAGGTTTCGAAATCAAATTCGTGAAAAATTACTTTTATCTCGAAAACTACGTTAATTCAGAGGGAGCCGTTTCTCACAATGTTTTATACTATTAACCTCTCCCCATTACTCGTTACCAAGTAATGGTTATTTTGAGTAATTACCAGTTATAATGTCCACTGCCTTTAAAGTGGTTCATGATAAAGGTGGTCAAAATTGATGTGTTCTCAACCCTCCAAAAGTTGGGGGAACATGTCCCCCCGTGCCCTCCCCCCCCCCCCGATTGACGCTCATGCTATAGGCCATAAATTCAAACAGGGGCTGCGTAGCACACTCTTATATAATGGGAAAAGACGTATCGCTCTACACTGCTGCCGCAGTGGATGGAGATTCTGTCCCGCCGCCGGTGAATTTTACTTATGTCCCCTGTGTCCCCCGTAAGACAACTTTTGGTTCGTCTATAAAAAATAGGGAGCGTCTCCACGAACCTGTCTCTTTTTGGCGGGTTATTCTGTCCGCCGTGCTTAACGGAGATTTTGTCCCCAACGGAGATTGTGTCCGAGGCATGAGCGTCCGCCGACGCGACTTTAGTGGAACATTTCGCTTTGGGTCGAAGACAAACGTGGGCCTTTAAAAATTATTTAGCGTTGCAGCTTTACGCCTACCTTAAAAATAACTATTTTCGGTATTATGACGATATTTTCGTGACGCACGAAAAGTTGCGGACGCCTTTACACAACTTTAGTTCCGGTCGACAAACTAATATAAACTTGATGCCAAGACTGAAAGACATATGCCTAAAAGGCATAGCTCAAGAACGTCAGGGGCGGACGCACGGAATAATACTATACTGCGCACATTGCAGGCAGCCTACACTGCACATTGTTCCCCAAATGCTGAATGAAAAGGATTTAGAAATGTCTGTCTAGAAGGATGGAAAGAGTCACACAGAGGAAAACAAAATGATATAAATATAATACTACATTTAATCATCTTGTCTAAAATGACAGGGAGACAAACAAACCTTGCCGGAGACAAAATCTCCAAAAGATTCTTTTCCACCGGACCGGGTACCCGGATAATCCTTGGACACACACAACTGTTATACCATGTTTAAATAAGGAGATAAAAGGGTGGCGACTAGTTCTTTCACGGCCGTTTTAAAGGCAGTGGACACTATTGGTGATTACTCAAAATGTTTATTAGCATAAAACCTTTCTTGGTGACGAGTAAAGGGGAGAGGAATGGTATAACACATTGTGAGAAACGGCTCCATCTGAAGTGCCATAGTTTTCGAGAAAGAAGTAATTTTCCACGAATTTGATTTCGAGACCTCAGATTTAGAACTTGAGGTCTCGAAATCAACCATCTAAACACACACAACTTCGTGTGACAAGGTTGTATTCTTCTTCCATTATTATCCCACAACTTAGATGACCGATTGAGCTCAAATTTCCACAGGTTTGTTATGTTATGCATATGTTGAGATACAACAACTGTTAAGGCTAGTCCTTGACATTTACCAATAGTGTCCACTGCCTTTAAACAGGCTCTGTAAAACTCTGTAAAACTCTGTAAAACTTATCTGAAGTTCCGACGTGCTTGAGCTCTGTATGTTTCACTCAATTAATTAACATACTTCAGGCCTAAAGCTTATTATTATGAAGCACACACATTAATTATTCAAAAAGGGTGTTTTTTGCTGTTATTATTCTTTACCTGTAACCAATGACCTAAAGAGTATAGGCCCTAAAAAAATCACAGATTTGTTATTTAATGCACCTGTTTGGATTTGTCAGAATACTGGTCACATGACAACCAACCGAATGTGTTCATAGCCTTATCGAACAGTTAAACTCACTTTAAACCGATGTGACGTGCAGTAGCCCATATGACGCGCCGGTATGATACTCCCTCCTATACCCCCGGAGATGTTGTTCCCCCATGCGGGGGAACTGAGTGTAAACTTAACTTAATGCTATATGCGTTCTCTTTTGAAACATTCTTAGGGTTCGCTCTTCAAACGTCATCATTCGAATTCATAAAGCCTCAAAGGTCATTCGATTTCCGTAGCGAGCACGAGGCCGGTTAAACCATTTAATTTCACTATTGAAATAGGTAGCAGAAAATCAACTGAGAAATGCCGTAAAAAATCGTTCGAATGACTGAGTATAATAACGACAAGTCATCTTTTAAGATACCTATTTTTGTATCTGCCCCCCCTTACTGATGGTTGATACAGGCAAACAAATTTATAAGACTTACGCCTAAACATTTTTTGGCCCACCAGTCAGTAAAAAGGTGAAGGATAGATAATCCCTGACCCCCATCCATCCGAACACCTCTGATGGAAAAAGATTGTAATGAGTTTATAAGCAAAACGGGAACATACCTCCAAGAACACCTTCACTCCGTGTTGACTTGCAATTTATCACATCTTTGGTTTGGCATAATTATAATAAAAGAACAAAATAACTTTTTAGCCTGACGATGTTCCGTTCTGATTTAAGAATAACGCTTTACTAAGTCCCAAAGATAGCAGCTTTTAGTGTACGGAACGAAGCAACTAAAGGCCTACTATACTACGCACTGGGTGCTGGGTTATCATTATAGCTCAAACAAGCTGTTGAATATTTTGTTGTCCGTTGCTACCATAAGGGCTCAAGGTCCAATAATCGCTGGTACCCGTGTTGGAACCCCTATCAGTTGTACATTGATAACTCTAAATTAGCACGAGGGCCAACAGTTTAGCTTTCTGTGTGGGACTGGTTGCTAAGCAACGTGACCAATATAACCTCGAATATAACCCTTGCTCTGAGCGCGGTACAACCGTTACCGGCTGCTGTACTTTTTTGTTTGTATGTTTAGGGCGTATCGTCCTGCAAACTGGCCTGTTGTTTGAAACAAACCTTTGATCTGCCACAGGTAGTTGAGGTAATGAGTCATTTCATCATCTCAAAGGGTTATCTAAATATTAATCGACTACCTTTTAAGCAACGTAGTAACTTTAAACTCGTTGGAAGGTTTAGTCCCCGAAGTTCAACACAGCTTCCCCTTAAACAAAATCAATGTCAAGGATAGGTTGTTCACGATGAGGCTTTGATGTTTTGAGAGTGACGGCCAAAAGCCTTCCATGAGGCTTACACTGCTTGCGCGAAAAACCGTGTCCTTCTATTTTAGCCAACGGGACACCTGTGCCCCAAATGCTGGAACCAATAGTAGCAATGCTCCAGTCAAATTTTAAAAGTGTACATCGGGACCTCCTCCTCGGTAACACAACACGGAAAATGTCAATGAGTTCCGGCTGTTTAGTGTAGACCACGGGATTGGTTCACCAATGTCATTGTGAAACAGGGGCAGTGCCACGGGATTGGTTCACCAATGTCATTGCGAAACAGGGACAGTGCCACATGGGTAAAGGGGCCTGGACCCCTATGCCTCATACGGCACTCACGGCTTCTCGAAAGTGCAAAACCTCAACTCGTCTCATAAAACGTTACCCTTCCACCCTTGTTGTATAAGCAAAGAGATACAGCCAAAGCGAAACATTTAATGAAGAAACTTTTATCACCAAGCAAGATTATTTGTATCTTCCAGATCAGACAAGACAACTTGCTTTCCCTTAAAATTGAATAAGTTGTCAAACTTGCCCCTCATCAGAACCACGGCTCGGTCCCCCCCGGCCCCGTCTGTCCGATTGAGGTCCGCATAAATAACGGAGCATTGGCTTAAACAGCAGCGGCGGCGGGGGGGGGGGGGGGAGTAAAGGGGCAAATCAGTGCCTCTCCCAGAATACTTACGCTTAGCCCAATAACTCCCATCCAACACCCAATTGAAAAATGATATAAAGAAAAAGAAATGGATTAGTGGGACTCCAAACGACGACCCCCGGATTGACGCGGATGTGGACAGAGATTCTGCAGCCCCCCCCCCCCCCGGGTGAATCTGTCCCCGGACAACTTTACCTAGCTTTTCTGAACAACTTCCCCTCTCAGGATAAACTGTTCTTGTTCTGTTCGCCGTGTTCAACTGAGATTATGTTTCAAAACCACTGCTTCGGCTTTGGATTCGGCTCCACGCTCCGTCCTCTCGTCTGACCCCTGAGTAAGTAATGCGCAACGCACACGCATTGTTGTCAAAACCACCGCGGCCCGGGGGGGGGGGGGGGCAAGCTAGCCTGCGAGCCGAATCCAAAGCCGACTCCGTGGTTTCGAAAAGGGCCTATGTCTCCCAACGAAAATGTGTCTCCCATCAGGCATGAGCGTCCACCAACGGAACTTCAGTGTTACTTTCGGTAGGATTTACATATTACCTATTTACCCAGGGAAAACACAATTTTGTAAATTATTGATTGTTATAATTTCCAACAGATTAAACATACAGTGGCACAATTGTAGAGCGCATTGGGACACTATTGTGAAATGCACTTGTAATATAAACACACAAGTATTATTTATTATTAAGAAACAACCTGTTACTTATCATTGGTTGGAACAACAATGCAGCAGACCTAAGACCCTTTTCAAATGTAAAGTATCCGTTAAAAACCATAATTAATATTCTTTATCCCCGATGCAAATTAACATATTATGTTTATATCGTTGCGGTACCCGCTGCCAAAACATGGGATTCGAACTGCTTCCAGCTACCGGGCAATCTCGGTGGTCTAGTTGGTATGACACTGTTCTAGAATTGCAAGGGTCGTGGGCTCGAAGACCACCCGAACATGCCTGTGATATTTTTTCACAGGACTCGGAAACGAAAGTCCTGAGTATACAGTGCTAACACACATTGGTGTAAGGGTAACAACCAAAATTAATAGTCTTTAGCCCCAATGCAAATTTAACATCTATTATATTAAAGCATCCGATTTAGAATCTCACATAACAAACAAATAAGCCATTGAAACAGTGTCTTTAATGCCATTGGAAGACAAAATTACTCACCTTCAACAGTTTTTATTCAATTAATAACAACAGGAACAATCCACCACCAATAATAGCTTGATAACTGAATGTGGTCGTTAAATTAATGTTGTAGTTTGTTCGCCAAATAAATTATTCTTCTGATATTGATGACGGTATCTTTAAGGTTTAAATTGAAAGATAGGCTATCTTTATTCACCCTATAGATGCATCTTAGTCGTACAATGTGTTACTTCGAAAACAAGGTTGCCCGCACACCCGTTATAATGCATGTGACGTCATGTGAGGGCGCTCTTGCCGATCCGAAGGGGCATTGTTTATTGGCTAATCCTACAATGCATAGGGTCTTTTAGTTTGGTTGCTAAGCTCACTGAGAAGTTTGTTGAGCCATTTGCCAGATTGATTGCGAGCCAAGAGTATTCACAACATTATACCCCACTCACTGAAGAAGTAATGTATGAGGAACCATGACGGTCACCAAGGAATAGCAATATACGGCTGCATCCAAAATAGCAACTACAACTATGGCTGCGAATTCTAAGGGTGGTTTTAAGGACGTCTTGAACTTCAGCGCGTGATGACGCAGCAACCCAGCCGTAGTCGTAGCCGTAGCTGCTAAGTCGAACGCAGTCAATTTGTTCGGTTCATACATAATGCTAATGCGATTCGAATTTTTGACGTCACAAATTCGCAACAGCTGTTCGCATCGGTAGAAACGAGTTCAACCCCTGAGTGTTGCATGTTAGTTGCGAATTTGTGTCGTCAACATTCGTATTGTTTTCGTATTCCCTAATAGTAAGAATCGGGCAAATGCTACTCTCACACTGGGAAGAATATGCTAGCGAATGTGCTTACGCACGGAAACATTTAACATTCGCTCAAACGGTTTCGCAACATTCGCCGTGTCTTCGTTCGCGTTGGTAACAAAATCGGTATGTTCACAAGCCCTTCTCCGCCTCCTTACGAAGATCGGTCAATTTATGCTGCTCTCACACGGCGAATATGCTAACGGAAGGAAATATTTGACAATCGCCCAAACTTCGCAACATTCGCCGTGTCTTCGTAAGCGTTGGTAACAAATTCGCATCGTTCACAAATTATTCCCCACTTCCTTAATTACGAAGATCAGTCAATTTAGAAACCGGTTTCTAAATTTCAGCGAATGTTGCGTAGACGTCGTTTGCCGTCGATTTCCGTGCACTGGTAACGTTTGAAAAGCGTGCGTAAGCGTTGGCAACGTTCGTAAAGGCATTAGCAAGCGTTGGTAAGCATTCGTAATATATTCGTTAGATATTGGTAAGGAGAGGGCCGACCGAGGACGATCGAGGGGTGAGACCGACATGAAAATATTCACTATCCAACCGCCATTTTGGATGAATTCAACGCGCAGTTCAAATATTCATCTTCGCAAGAACATTCGCCACTCTGTGAGAAGCGCTTCCCAAATTTCAGCGAATGTTGTGAAGACGGTATTTCGCCATCGATGTTTGTAATAATTGGTATTAAGCCATTGGTACTGTCGGTAAAGCGTGTGTATTATGTGTAAGATATTGGTAAGGAGAGGTTGAGGGACGACCAAAAACATATTTTTATTCACTGTCCAATCGCAAATTTTGGGCGAATTCATCGCGAATTTCAAATATACATTTTCGCAAGAATATTCGCCTCAGTGTGAGAGTAGCATGAAGGCAAACAAAGTGACCGTCCGTACAAGAGTTGCTCGCATATTAGTACGTTGTGAAAACGTGTGTTCCCACCAATGGTTCTCACAAGGACGTAAAGGTATGATTGAAACAAAATAGCTTGTTCTGTAGAAAACAGGAGTGTCCAAAAATCTATACTTAAATACTGAGCTCAGCGTTCTTACCATTATTATATCAAATTAGCCCAGTATATCAGCGGGGAAAATAATAAATTAATAATATAGCGTCTAGTGCATTGCTGTTAAACCAAAGCCTAATCAATCGACTCATATCAATGGAAATATAGTTTTACTGAGTGGTATCTTACACATTTTCTAATTGAGTGGATTTGTATTGTCTCTTTACAGACGCCATGATTCTGTAAGATTGCGTAACTAGCAGCGATCATTACCCCAGCGTGTTGATATGATTGTTCAAGAAAATACAAAGCTGATTTAAAAGATGAAAAGTCATTTAAGTTTATCACTGACAATTAAAGTATTCAACAACGTATGGCTTAAGAAGTGATTCTGGATCGATGGGTAGCATTTACTTGCCATACTGAGCTCGGGCTGCGTTAATGTCATCACTATGGAGTTTGACTGTTGCCACCTTGGCGTAGGTTGGGTACATTATGGCTCCAGACACGCTACTGTGGCCTATGCCAATGCTGTGACCAATCTCATGCACAGTTACATACAGGAGATCAATGTCATCTGAAAATAAATAATGGATATACACATGAGCATATGAAGGGATTATTTCAAATTTACTTAAAAGCATTTGCAGATTATCCTTAATACACTGGACATTATTGGTAGTTGTCAAGGACCAGTCTTCTCACTTATGTATCTCAACACGTGCATAAAATAACAAACCTGTGAAAATTGGAGCTCAATTAGTTGGCGAAGTTGCGAGATGACTATGAAAGAAAAAAACACTCTTGTCACATGAAGCTGTGTGCTTTCAGATGCTTGATTTCGAGACCTCAACATCTAAATCTGAGGTCTCGAAATCAAATTCGTGGAAAATTACTTCTTACGTCACTTCAGAAGGAGCCGTTTCTCACAATGTTTTATACTATTCCCCATTACTCGTTACCACAAAACTCTTCCTAACTTAAGACTAACCTTAGGACTTAGGACGAGTCCCAACCCTGCACTGTAGCAGTGCAGACCTTAAGATTAATCCTAAGTTAGGACGAGTTACTCGTCCTAACTTGAGATAAGACGAGTCCTAACTCTTTGTGAAATCGACCCAAGGTTTCATGCTAATAATTATTTTGAGTAATTACCAATAGTGTCCACTGCCTTTAAAACAAATAACACGATGGAAACATTAGATGTATTTGAAAATAGTACCATGTTTGCTAATTAAAAATGATTGTCAAGAGAACAATCTAGAAATAATATTACTTGAATTGGTGCTGTGCATTCTGAATGTCTCTGCGTCATCGTAATGCAAATCACCACCAAAGCCGCTAGCAGGGTAGAATGCATGAGCTAGGATGCCGCTCATTCCATCAAACGCGTTGCCATCACCATGCCAACCCTCTACAAATTTGATGATAATGTCTGCGGTTCCAGTTACCAATGTGAAGGTAAGGGGGCAGACATCACTCCATTGTTTGAACGAAGCGGCTACAGTTGACTTGATGTTGCCTACTGACAAATCCCTGGTGTAACTCTCAAATCTGAAATAAAATCACAATCAATTATAATCTGTAAACAAGATAAGTAATATTAATTTTGGTTTTTACCCTTACACCGATGTGTATGCTGTATGCACTGTATACTCAGTACTTTCCCGAGTCCTGAAAAAAAAATATTACAGGCATATTACTCGGGTGGGATTCGAACCCACGACCCTTGCAATTGCCGGCATGCCCGGTATAGCAGTTCGAATACTAGGTTTTGGCAGCGTTTATCGAATTGCCTCTAGCTACCAGTCAACCTCGGTAGTTAGTTGGTAAGACACTGCTCTAGAATTGCAAGGGTCGTGGTTCCACTCCGAGTAATATGCCTGTGATATGTTTTCTTAGCACTTGGGAAACTACTATAGTATACAGTACCTACACATCGGTGTATGGATACAATCCAAAGTATTATTCTTTATCCCCGATGCAAATTTAACACTCGTATATAAGTTAGGTAATGTTTCTTTACGGGCTTGCGTTGAATTAGACTTTTTAGTCCAAGACAGAGATTGCGGACTATGCTACAACACTACGGAACAAATTCGGACCGCGTCGTTTCCGCGAGTCAACCAGTACATTCGTTGGCACCCAACACATCGCCACGACGACATTAGCTGATACTTAATGTTATACAACCTCATTATTAATAAGTTTGACTATATTTAGAAATGTTGTTGACATGTACAAATACAGACCTACAGTTTGTCAATGCATGCACTTTCATTACATTAATATCATGCAACATCTAAATGATAGTGAACAGTTTCATGACACCAAAGTTGCACTTATCGGTACAGCGTACAGAACTCTATTTAAAAACAAAAATATCGTTTTCACGAATGACACAAACTTTGTTTACCTAGACCTGAAATGTTGAAGTATGGCAAGCGATTTCTTTACTGTTTTCTTTGATTGCAAGTTTTTACATAGTTTGTTAGGATATGTGTAGTATGTTAAATCATGCCGTCAGTGACGATTTGATTAAAGACACTGGGCACTATTTGTAGTCGTCAAAGACAAGTCTTCTCACTTGGTGTATCTCAACATGTGCATTCACAAACCTGTACAAATTCAGACTCAATTGGTCGTCGAAGTTGCGAGAGAACAATAAGAGAAAAAACACACATGTTGTGTGCTTTCAGATGCCTTGAATCAATTCTCAAACATTTCAGTGAGAGGTTAATTCTTTCTCGAGAACCACGTTACTGCAGAAGGAGCCGTATCTCACAATGATGGACTCTGTTCATAACCGGTTAGTCTTGGTGCAAGACGTCTCTTGTTACGGGCGATGCGGGCGCTGTCGGTGAGTTGGTCGCGCTGTGTTTGAAAGGAAAACGAGAACGTCTTGCACCAAGACTACAACGCGCACGAACGGATACTAGGCGTCTCAGTCATAACAATGCAACACAGGACATAGTACATACAGAGCTCAAGCACGTCGGAAACGGATAAGTTTTACAGAGTTGATTACTTTATACGCCTTTTAACCAAAAGTCATTTATTGCAGGGTCGTTGCCTTCGGCTCGGGCCTTTATCACACGGCAACGACCCTGCCGGATTTAAACGGCCATTAAAGAACTCGTCGATACCCTTTTATTCCCTTATTTCTAACCATGTCGATTTCATAAGAAACGGTTTCAAATGCATGTCGGGCAGCATGTCGGGCAGCATGCAAGAGCCCTGAAGGGACAGGTCCAAACATTGTTAAAACTGATATTATATTGTTTCTTAAATGTACTTCATTCCCCAGAGTTGACTTCTTTCGCCTCACGAAATATTTTTAAGGGTTACGAAATTATTTCAAATATAAATAATACTTCGAGGAAACAAATTAATTTTGAATGTTCTGTTACCTTTCTTACTTTGTTTTACCCGTCCTTAGGTGCTCCGACCTTGTTGGGGAAAACTATACCACAGGTTTTATATTTAAAAAATGCATATGCCTGCCAATTGACATTAAAAGGTCAGTAGCTGAAAGGAAATGGGTTCAACTTAAATTTACGTACTTGTATGTGAGTGCCGTTCTAGGCCACTTTGATCCAGTCGTATACCGCTTGAATTGACCGTCTTCATCTGGCTCAAAATCAGGTACGCCGCATCTTGGCATGTTCATGACCTCGAGGGTAGCAGAATCTACTACACCGGTCTCGGGTAGGCTGGCAAACGCCTGCATGCGTCGTATAGCAGCACTAACATCAGCAATGCTCAACTCATCATCTGCTTCGGATGAGTACAGGTAGCCATAGAATCGCAACCAATTCTTTATGAACAAAGATAATAATGAATAATTTAAGGGTTTTCATTTTGGGTTTTATCCATTCACACCGATGTAGGTTAGCACTGTAAACTCAGTACTTACCCGAATTCTGTGAAAAATCACAAGAATATTGCTCGGGTGGGATTCGAACCCACGACCTTTGCATTCTAGGGCAGTGTCTTACCAACTATATAGACCACCGAGATTGCACGGTAGCTTAAATAGTCAGTTCGAATCCTATGTTTTAGCACGGGTACTACAAACTGTTTAAGAGATGTAAAATTTGCATCGGGGATAAAGAATATTCTCTGTGGTCTAGTTGGTATGACACTGCTCTAGAATTGCAAAAGTCGGTGGGTCGAATATCTCCCGAAGTATATGCCCTTAACTCTTTTTTTTTCACGAAGCTCGGGTAAGTACTGAGTATACAGTGCTAACACGCATTGGTGTATATGGGTAAAACCAAAATGTAAATTTTTTTTTCCGATGCAAATTATGATTATTAACATTATTATTTATTCGGCATTATAAAACGCATTCAAAACAGAACATTACAAAATAAAAGCCAGTGACATAAATTGTACCCGGCATACCGAAAAACTGTAGCCCGAATGCCTTCAATTCCAATATTTCTTACCAAAATATTAAACATCTTTTTTTATTAAGTCTAGACAATAATAAAGAAATACGCTAAAAAATACTGAACGAATGAAAATGCAAAATAACCCCCCCCCCAACAGACACAGAATAAACCCTATACCCATTAAAAAAAAAAACATTTTTTGGTAAAGCAAACAAACAAACAAACAAACACACAGTAAAACAAACAAACAGTAAAACAAACAAACAAACAAACAAACGAACAAACAAACAAACAAACAAACAAACAAACAAGCAAAACAGTGCGACACAGAATAAAACAACAATAAGTTGAAGATAAGTGCGAATGATTGGTTCTTTACCAATGCGAATTCGTTGGTATCATCAGTGACGGTAGGAAGACCCGTGATGAGTGTTGCACAACAAACAACCCAAACTGCAAACCATGTGGACCCAGACATCGTGGAAACAAACTCGAAGCAGGATGGATAATGAGACGACGGTAGCTGTTCTTACTCGCTGGGTGTCGAGCAGCCACTTTATATAGCCCCCAACCTGCATGCTGAAAACCACTTCTCATCACGTACTAAAGTCCATGAATCTCAAGAGACTTAAATCGTGAGTAATAGTGATTCTCCATGGTCGAGGAGTATACTAAACTCTGGAAACAGTCATAAATGTTCATATATATGTTTGTTATCAATAAATTAATTTTATTGTTTGTTTAAAAAACAAAACTTTGAACTATAACCACTTATTTTTTTGTCTAAAAATTCACTTCGGAAATATTGAAACACTTGTTTGTTTACGGCTTCAAACAAACACAAGTTCTCAAGTTAACGATTGTTCAAGTATTATACAAGACTTTTTTATTGAGCAAACAAACACATCGTCTCCGACGCCACGAACCTATAAAAACCCGTAGATACCAGTACATTATAGAGGTAATAGGAGAAAACGAGAAATGTTGTTCTGTAAAACGTCAGGCTATTTCAACTTGTTTTCTTGCAGTAGAGACTTGATGCTTTGAACTTCACATTTTTTTGTGCGGTGTTTTTCATCGTCCTATTTAAGTAATGAAGTTAACAAAGTTTCAAGCATATTCATTTCAGTTTTTACCCATACACATGGCCCAATTTCATGGCTCTGCTTACCGTAAGCACAGAATCGGCAGTTACGGAAGCAGGAAATTCTGTGTCTACGGCAAGCGTATTAATTCACGGGTTAGCGGCGAGGTTTGGCTTCTGCGCGTGCGTACTCCACGTTACTAGGCATTCTACGCTTACACAAGGCTAGCGCAGAAATTCGGCGCTTGCACGTAAGCGGGGAATCGTGAACGTAGGCGCAGATTTCGGCGGTAAGCAGAGCCATGAAATTGGGCCCTGATGTGTTGTAGCACTGTACTCAGTACTTTCCCGAGTCCTGTGAACAAAATATCACAGGCACATTACTCGGGTGGTGGGATTTGAAATGAAGACCCTTGCAATTCCAGATCAGTGTCTTACTTATACTATATAGATTGCCCGGTAGCTATAGCGGCAGTTCAAATCCTATATAGATTGCCCGGTAGCTATAGCGGCAGTTCAAATCCTATACAGATTGCCCGGTAGCTATAGCGGCAGTTCAAATCCTATA
This sequence comes from Asterias rubens, assembly GCF_902459465.1. NCBI lineage: Eukaryota > Metazoa > Echinodermata > Asteroidea > Forcipulatida > Asteriidae > Asterias > Asterias rubens. Next base: position 5,655,804 of record NC_047083.1, on the reverse strand, counting down.
CAGATTGCCCGGTAGCTATAGCGGCAGTTCAAATCCTATAATATAGATTGCCCGGTAGCTATAGCGGCAGTTCAAATCCTATATAGTTTGGCAGCGGGTATACCGCAACGATATAATAGATGCCAAAACAGAGGATTCGAACTGCCTCTACCGGGCAATCTATGTAGTCTAATTGGTAAGACACTGCTCCAGAGTTGCAAGAGTCATGGGTTCGCATCCCACCCGAGTAATATGCCTGTGATATTTTTTTAGCCACGTGCAAGTCTCTAATTGGAGGAGTGTTGGCTTCGAGAAGAGCTGGTTTTGTCTAGATGTTTCGAGCAGTACGCTCTGCTCATCTTGAGGAAAATGCTGGACTGCTGGTGTTGAAGTAGTCTTGGTTCAAGACTCTCCTGGATTTGTCACAAGAGGGCACGCTATCATCCCAACGCACTATCAACCACGAACCGCTATTACCACCCCGGGAACCGCTATCACAGGAGTGATGACAGCGCGCCCTCTTGTGGCAAATCCCGGAGAGTCTTGAACCAAGACTAGTGTTTTAGAGGCTTTTTTAGTAGACCCAGAGGGATGAACGATTGGGCCTCATATTCATTATAATCAAGATTCTCTTCAGCGGTGGAGCAAGGGAGTCGACTGATGGATGGATGCTCTGGAGCGGGTTTTCGGGAGCACCCTTGTGGGGGTCTTTAATAAAATTGAACAATATACCCCAAAAGAGAATTGTTTGGCCAACCTGTGGACCCCACAAGAGAGCTGTTATAGGAAAGGGAATTATAGAATAACAGCTGGACCCCACAAACCGGACCAGTAAGTTTGCGCATGCCAGTGCTGTGTCAGGTGTACTTTTGCAACAGTTAATAATAAGTGTTGCAAATAATTCAACTGTTAACTATAACATTTTTATGACTATGAGTCATTCCAAAACAACTCATTAAAAGCACGTTGCATAAAGCACTCAAGTGTTAAGGTTATATTTCTCATTAGTGATAACGGCAGCAATAAAATTGAACAACCCCTAAAATGTAATAATTTAGTAAATGAAAGCTAATTTCATACGAGTTCAGAAACTTGTTATTAAAGGGCTTCGTTTGTAGTTTAAAGTGTTATTTTGTTGAAAATACTGCCGATTATGGTCCATCGGTACAAGTCTTCCCATGTCTTTACTGTCTAGCTGTGTTTTTCTATACCCATCTCAGGTCACGTGGTCACATGTAAACATTGGAAGCGCAATCGGTCTATGGGATCTCACAACTTTAACTTCAATAACCCATCTTTCTGAAAAGCGCATTGAGTGCCTTGTTGGCAGAAACGTGCGCTATGTCAGACGATATTTTATAATGCAAATTTCTTCAGGTTCCCCACGGGTATTTAGAAGCTCATCAAGGTGGTCTTCAGACTGTCCTTAAACGGCAAAGTATAACTTTGGTTGTTCAAACATTCGATTGCTTTAACTCTATATACATAATACCCCAGACAGTTTCGCTGTGTTTGCAATATATTGGTGGAGAGCGCGGCACCGGGGGCTGTTTAAACTGTTGATAATGACCAGTTGGAACTGTTTATAACCGGTTTTCGGATATCATTTGTGCGGGTTAGCCCATGGTTGCGAGGATGCTTTACTACGTGCACAAAATGCATATCCGAAAACCATCCCATAAAATTTCAGACGTAATACAGAGTTCAAGAACGTCGAAAATATTTTTACATGGTTTCCTACTTGATTACGCTTTTTAACCAAGCATTTATGAATGGGCCTTTATCGCACGGCCAAGACCCTGCCGGTTTACTTCAAACGGCCGTTTAAGAACTCGTCGCTACCCCCTTCATACCTTTATTAACATACATGTTTAGAATCAAACTAACATTTAAAATTTGAATTTCAAAAGGCGGGCGCGTGATTTAGATATCGCCCTAAATTCAGAGCGGAGTTATGACCATGCAGGAAAAAATAATCCCTGATAGGAGTACACAATAATATGAGAAGCGTTAATGCATGCCTCTCAATATTTGTATACTATCAACAGCTCTCCTCCGCTCGTAACCAAGAAAGTTTTATGCCAACAATTATTTTGAGTAATTACCAATAGTGTCCAGTGCCTTTAAAGCTAAGCTTGAGTCATCTTACTTGGTGCCAATTCCTTTCCAGCATCTTGGAAAGGGGCTGAAAATTAGTGCAGCCATTCTCTCCTGACTTCTCCAAAAAATGTTTGTGTGTTTCAGTTTAATAGATACGACTCGTTTTATGACGAATGTTGTATTATTTAAATTAGTGCAACTTAAACTTTCTTTTTCCAGGTTTCCATGGACAGGGAAATGGCAGCTTGTGTGTGCGTGTGCTCACGAAGGGGCCACTGTGGGGTCTTTTTCACATTGTGGATCCCACAAGGGAATTCTTCAGAAAAGAGAACAATATTTTACAAAAGCAATAAGTTTCCATTCGTTCGATGTGTATAGATAAATCTTATATCTTTCTTGCTTTCTTTTGTATGAAAAGAGCAAACTACACGTCAGTGACCAGTTGGAACAGTTGTATTTGTTTTATGTCTACTAAGTTAGGTAACTATTTGACAAACACGAAATTAAGAACCTTTTTAAGAAATTAAAGAGGTATGGTGATTTGCGAGCGGGAGAGTGGGGTAGGGCATAGACTAAACACAAACATAAAGTTCATGGCGGCATTCCCACCGAACATTTCTACAATAAATCTAGAATGGAATTTGTTTAATCTTTATACGAACGGCAGTTTGTTCATAATTGTGGCAATTGACAATTGTTTAACTTCCTCCAGAAGTTCGTAGCTGATCTAGTTTGATAACAAATAAGTTATTTTTTTCGTAGAATCTTTGAACGATATTAAAATAACTGAAGTGACTATGACCACTATGACCCCTTCCTTCTAGGCCTGGCACTCCCATCAGGCACCCACATGTAAAGACCGTTTAGGATCATCTCCACACGACTTTGGATCAAACCCAAAATACCCCCAAAATGAGTTCATTCTAAGCGGTGCACAAAGACCAGGGCCCAATTTCATAAGCACAGAATCGGCGCTTACGGAAGCAGGGAATTCTGTGTATACGGCAAACGTATTTCACGGGTTAGCGGCGAATTTTGGCTTGTGCTCGTGCGTATATACTCCACGTTAAATTATTCTACGCTTACAAGGCTAGCGCAGAAATTCGGCGCTAGCATGTCAAGCGGGAAATCGTGATCGTAAGCGCAGAATTGGGCGGCAAGCAGAGCCATGAAATTGGGCCCTGCATTAATGAAGGAACATCGCACTTTAGAGTGCACTTTATGTTGATTAAAACCTGATGAGTAGGCGTTTTAGTTGCAAATTGTTCCGGACGTCTCGACCTCAAATCCTTCATAAAAAATTCTAAATGGTCGCAAATAAACTGATTCGGGCGCCAACATTGTAAAGCGCTGGTATCTAATTAAATAAACTGCATATTGCATTAAACTTCAGAGAGGGAAATTATTACAGCCAGAGTATAAAAAAAGGGTAAGTTTTGATGAGGTATGTTTTGAAGGACACCGTTCGTAAATATTGCTGCTAGGCCATGGGCCCAAGCCATTTATTCTGTCAAAATGCTGCAGGGTCAGGGGTGAAGAAGGTTTGAGGTCATAATATCATAATGAAGGTATTCATAATGAATAATTTACAATTTTCAAGTTCAAAGTTTGGTTTGGTTCTTTAAAAAAAAACGATTTTCTAAGCCCCTTTTTTAGGCAAATTATTGGAGTTACAACCTTGTTCCCAAATATCACGAAAATGTTGCTATGGGACTTTAGTACACATAAACTCACTACCCATGGGAACGAGTGTGAGATTGTTTGTTTGTTTGTGCAACAACACAGATGTCAGACAGTGCATGCAATGGAGGGGTTGCAGTGGGTGTTTGTCGTGTAACAAAAGAAGAATTTGAACCTGTTATTGCATTTAAAGAGTCTTCTTGGGATACAGTTATTGAATGTGTAAGTACATGGAAAGAGTTAGATGGTGTAGAGAAGAAAGCTGCCATGGAATTTGACCTAGAAAAGAAACATTTGTACGGGTATGACATACAAACATCATGTATGTATTACAATTACATAGTCGGAGTAGCCTACTAGTCTTACCAAACCAACGTTTTACTGGAGGCGTATTGGATATGATGGGTTTCAGTTGAAGGAAGATGTTATATCTATCCTCTCCAGAAACATTTATATCCAAAACCAATAAGAGAATGGAGAGGTTCGATATTCTTTAAAAAGCAAAAAGCAAAAATAAGTCAGCAATTTGTAAAAAATCTGTCAGACACACATTTTACAGATATTGAGCTGGTTGCGTGGTTTGAACTTCATTCCCAAACGGTCTACCATCCTACGCCATCCGAAACTGCTTTTCAGAAAAATGAGACTACGCGTTTTAATGGCCGGGAAACAAAGGCAGAGCTAGTCTAGGTTCCAAGACCATTGGTGTTGCGTGGTCACACACAACCAACGTTCCGATTATGCACGGCAAAAACTGTACACGCTTGTAATGAACGAACGCTAGCGGGCGCTCTGTTTCTCTGATTTCCGGATCTCACCATGTCCTGTGCTCACCAAGGTCTAGGACATTTGCAAATTGAAGGCGTGGCCAGACTATGTAAATTACTTTTAATGTATGCAATATTCATATCACGTGACGAATTGAAGATGACTATTCAAACTAGACCGAGTCAAAGGTCAATATGATCGGCGCTCTATTTTTAATAATCTTTGCTCAAAGAGTAATTCCGTGGTCATTATAGGCCTATTAAAAGGAAAACAGTGAAATTTTAAGTATAGACTACCTATTCAGATTATGGATACGTGACGATTTGAAACCGTAAATAATGGTCAAAAATCGAACGTAAAATTAGCATTCAGAGAGTCCGTGTAACGGACGCTTGTCCCACGGCGTGGAGCAATCGGAACGTGAAATAAGCCTTGTGGAATATCACGTACCGCCCATGCCGTGTCTCGTGGGGGGTTGGAGGTGTTAAATCCCGGGCGCTATGAACTCCCAGCTTGCGGGTGTCGACTCCGTTGTTTCTTATGATCGCAACGTTCCAATATGCTCCATTTTGATTCATGGCCCCCTTATTTCTTTTTGTTATGAGTTTTCAGGTAATTTTGATGATGTTAAAACGTAGGAATATCGCATCTACCTCCATGGTTATATTGACAGTGTTATTGTGTGAGTAGCTTAAAAATATTATGAGAATTTTTTATAAAAGGTTGAAATAAAAATAATGCTAAAACAAAATTCCCTCAAAGCATAATTTTGCCAAACAAAGTATTATTTTTTAATTCTGTGAATGAAGAGTTATTTTTGAGGTAATGATTAAACTGGGCAACTAGTGGAATTTATGACATGACTATTCGCCTCAAATAACTGGGAGTTGAATAGCAGTAGTCGCCACCCGACAAGCAATCAAAATTCGCAATTTCTAATGAGTTGTTCCAAAAGATATTGTTACGACTACATTCCAAAAAATATTATATGGTTACGTTCCAAGCTGCGCAGCTACTCGGCTACGTTTACGTTCAAAGATACGCTTAGGTCTACGTTCCTTCAAGTTACACTATAATATCAAAAGGTATGTTTTCAAGCCCGAGTCAAGCTACGCTTACATTCCAAGATACGCAGCTACGTTTACGTTCCAAGATACGCTTAGGTCTACGTTCCTTCAAGTTACACTATAATATCAAAAGGTACGCTTTCAAGCCCGAGTCAAGCTATGCTTACGTTCAAAGATACGCAGCTACGTTTATGTTCCAAGATGCTACGCTTCAGTCCAAGATATGCTTACGTTCCAAAAGATGTCAACGTTCCAAGCTACACAGCTACTCAGCTGCGCTTACAGATCTGCTTATGTTCCTTCAAGTTACGCTATAATATCAAAAGGTACGCTTTCAATTCCATGTCAAGTTACGCTTACGTTCCAAGATACGCAGCTACGAATTACGTTCCAAGGTATGCTTACGCTCCAAAAGATACTGTTACGTTCCAAGCTACGCAGCTACTCAGCTACGCTTATACACTCCAAGATACGTTTAGGTTACGCTACAATATCAAAAAGTACGCTTTCAATCCCGAGTCAAGCTACGCTTACGTTCCAAGATCTGCAGCTACGGTTACGTTTCAAAATACGTTCTCACAAAGACGCTTTTGAATCCCTCAAGATTTCCTTCCCCCAAGATTAAAAAACTTTCACTGTGAATAACACTACAGGGCCCACCAGTTAATATCTGTTTGGCAGAAAATACTATACCAAATTTCTTTACTGTCCAAAAATTTAGGTGGGCACTAGGCATAAGTCTACAACATTTCAAATTTAATTAAAACTTGGCTGGTAACCAGTTTCTGCTAAGCAATACTATTTTGTGCTAACTATAAGCAAATTGTTTAGCCAATACAGGCTTCATCAGTGTGGGCCCTGGCACGTCGGGAGCATAACGCCACGATCGCATTTCAAGCTGCATCCTGGCAATGCAGTAGTCTGGATCTGGATATTATACATAGAAAGGTTTGTGGTGGTACCGCAAACCTTTCTTTATCGTATTTCCACCATGTGGCAAAGTTTCAAATCCTACTGATCTGGACATTATTATACTCCGATAAAAACATATACCCACACACACATGCAGAGTTAGAGTATAGCAAAAGTCATGCAACGCAATTACTGCATGCATTGTACACTGCATGCACAACACTGATGAATTATTCATGAGCCAACCGCAACGCAGCCTCTGATTGGCTCCACCGGAAAGTCGGGAGAGATTTGCCGAAAAACAATAAAAAAGTTAAGACCCGTCGTTGCAAATGTGCAAGACATAGACCTTTTCGCAAATACCGGGGCGCGCGCGTAAAGCTTGGAATTAGGTGCATTGTGGTCTAGCTGGTATCCAAATTTGATCCATATATATCCCACAATGCACCTCATTCAACAGTCTGCGCTTGCGCATTGGTATTTGCGATAAGGTCTATGGTGAGATCTAAATCAGAGAAACAGAGCGCCCGCTAGCGTTCGTTCATTACAAGCGTGTATAGTTTTTGCCGTGCATAATCGGAACGTTGGTTGTGTGTGACCGCGCAACACCAATGGTCTTGGAACCAAGACTAAGGCAGAGCCTAATACACCCCTTCCGAATGCCATCAATACGGAATCTTCAAGTCACCTTTAACACATACCTAGAATCGTACATTGAAGGTACACTGGAGGAGTTGTCCAAAACAAAAATTAAAAATGTGCGACAAATTGACTAAAGCAGACGTCAAAGTCAAATAAAACAAAAATTGTCATAAAATCATTTGACAAAGACTATATACACGAGGGGACTAGGCAACTATCCGGGCCGCACTATATGAGTTGGTTGACGAGGTTTTTAACAAGTGAAATCACAGCTGCGGTCTACCACGTACCAGGCCGTAACTAATCTGTTCAAAAAATGGATAATATCCAAGGAAATATTCAAGTTTCTTGACCCCGGCCCCACAACCACCAGATGATTAAAACACCCAGCCTATCCTACTGCTGAAGATCCATCAGTGGTTGCGGGCCCCAACTCAACAAATTTCAAAATACATGGATTTTTCCTTGCTTCCAATAGTCAAGCAACAAAGCACATACACACGAGACTCTTTACAGGTTCTCCAAAAACTTGACATTTTGACATTGGACAAAGACTATCTCCTAATCAACTTGGATATTATTTCAATGTACACAAACTGCCCACAAAAAGAGGCTACTCAGTTTGTGATGCTTTAGACGAGGAAACCCAGGGCTATACGCTATGCAAAAAAACAAAAAACAAAAAACAAAACACAATAACAACACGCACGTTGTCTTTTGGAATTAGTCAATGGCGCAAACATCTTTGAGTTTAATAACAGATTTTATAACACCCCTTACAAATATTCTGCCAGCTCATTGGCTTAGAGCGCGTCACATGACATGTCTTAGTTTTGCTAGACGACGGCCGTGTGATAGTGCATCGGTTTGCCGTGCGCTAGTCCGAAGACTATCACGTGGCGTGCAGTACCATGACGTCCGTTGAGTGTACGAGGATGAAAAAATTAATAGTCTGTAATCATTTCGGATTGCACGACACTACATGCAGAACAGTAAAAGTTTTTGTAATCTGTATTCACGTCGTCCGTGGACTGAAGGGAATGCTTATAAATCTCAAAAAAACTCTTCCCAGCCCCACCGCTGCTGGCCTACAATTGACATAAAACAAATAACACGATCTAGATTGCCAGACCCTACAGAAAAAGACTGGCCCAAGAAGTTAGCAATACTTGGCTGAATAAACACAAAGAGAAACAAGACTCAAGTGAAAGGGTTAAGACATTAACCCAACATATAAACACGAATGTTCATCACCTTTCACTTAGAGTCCAACACATAAGGAAGAATGGAAAACCTTCAAATTTCCTGCACACAAGTCTACAAAACGTTAATTGATTGGAGACTGTTTGAGCAAACCTGTGGCTTGCCCCCCCCTCAACCCCCACCCCCTCCATTAAACTCAACCATCTGACCTCCCAAGTCATATAAATGAAGCGTTGTGTAAGAACTGCAGTAAGAACTGATGCCTTGCACTCATCAAACATATATAACATGCCGGCATTAAATTTTACGTAATAATAATTATTATTAAATACAGATATGACATTTCACAAGTTATGAGAAACTACAACATCTTACTTGGAATGTTTCTATGGGAAACTTCATGGAAGATGTATGCTGTTCCTAACCACACCTTTCTCTCCCCCGCCAACCCCACCACTTATCCAACGCCCTTCCCTCTCTCCAGTCCAAATGTTCGTTTAGAACAAAAACAAGCCTCCAGTGGTTTCAGAACAGCCTGTCCCATAAAAGTGCTCTTCATTTTACAATGATTGCGCTTTAACTATTACAGATATCTGAAACACTGTGAGTATGTACCGGTTTTACTTTTTATGTTTGTCTTAAGGCCTTTACATACACTAACAAAGTTGTTGACGCACCTGTGTCTTGTGAAAATTACAAATAGAACTGTCTATGTGGCTTCACTGTGTTCCCTATAATTCACAGTATGATTTCACTCTTCTTTTCCAAACACAGTAGGTGGCTTAGAGAATAAACTTGCCCTTTAAAATTGTGCTGGGCTAGTCAGGGCGCTAGTTCAGGTTTGCTTTCTTGTCAGCCATGACTTCTATGTGACCTTACCTTTAATAGCTAAATCATCAAAGTGAGAAACGTCACTTTAATCCAATATTCCATATTGATGCCAGCGGTTCCTTCTAAAAAGTCTCTGTCAGGGAGGGGGGGGGGACACAGACACTGGAGCCAATTCCTTGATCTACATTTACCTGTACATACTGTAAAAATTATGCAATTCAAAAAATATTTACCCCCCTCATAATATTTCAGGAAACTTGTACATTTGTAATTGTGATGTTTGAAATTCTGGAGATTTTTTGTGGGCGTGGCTAACCAGGGCTAAATGGGGGCACATTATCCCCCCCCCCCCAGTTTCTGGTTTTCTGGTTTTTCAAAGCATATAAAACTAGTTCATGTATGCCAGTTGGGGAAAACTAACAACTTTATACTCGGCTCAACAAAATTTCATTACTGCATGCAAAAGTTGTGCATGTATTTATAGTACATTGTTGACTTTTTGCTAAAAATGTGCTATTTAACTAAAAAATGGCAGCCATTTTGTAAACGGGCACTTTCCATGTTTTGTGAAATCCTTCCAAATCATAATTTGTATGCAACAGGACAACATTTTTGTATAATAGCTGTTCATTTTAGGGTGTTTCTTAAAAATTTCTACAAATAAATAGCCGCCATCTTGAATTTTAGCCGCCATCTTGGATTTTTCGCTTGCGAACCAATATTTTTATGAGAACATTGTTTTTTTCATGGAGAGGGCACCATTCCCTACATTTTGATGTATAGATCTCCCCTTCAGGGAGGTCTCGAAATCAAATTCGTGAAAAACTACTTCTTTCTCGAAAACTACATCACTTCAGAGGGAGGCGTTTCTCACAATGTTTTATACTATCAACCTCTCCCCATTACTTGTTACCAAGTGAGGTTTTATGCTGATAATTATTTTGAGTAATTACCAATAGTGTCCACTACCTTAAAAGTGACAATCCGCGTTTCCGAGCTTCCGAGATAACTTATTATAGAGTTATTATAGAAAGACGGAATAATGAGACGACTTTCCCTGAAATATTTGCTCGGAAGACGTCTTTCCCTGATATCTAATCTTGGAAACACGTCTTTCCCTGGTATTCTTTTTTGGAAAGACGAAAAGGAACGCCATGTGATCGAAACTTACGCTCACATGGGTTTTCAACGTGGCGTCGTCACCAACAGACCATGACCATAGACCAAAGGGTGCCTTACCCACGAACATGGGCGTCAATCGGGGGGGGGGGGACACACACAATATCAAATGTCCCCCCATCTTTTTGACTACCTTCATCATGAAGCCCACGTTTTGCACTGTGTAAGACCAAACCCTGTGTCCCACCATTGGCATTTATCCTGACGGCAAAGGATGACACAACTTTTTAAAGGGTGGGGGACACTCATATCAAAATAATGCCCAATTAGCGCGAAAACATGGCCCGATTAAATTGGATCATCCAGGTTTAAGCCTGCGCACCGGATACTCCACGCACATTTCAAGCCTTGCGCAATTTGGTGCTGTCAAACTTATTTTTTTTTTGGACCGGCTTTTGCAGTGTCGTGCAACGTTATATTCCATGAAATAGAAACTCTTTATGAGATAGAAACTCTGCTTAGAGGCGCTCCGTACAAAACGGTTACTTACATGTTTTATGAAATTGGGCCCATGACTAGAAGTGGATTGGTGATCGCAAGCGACGAATTCACGACGTTAAACAGAGCCATCAAATTGGGCCCAGGTGTTTCGCGCTAATGCTCAGTGTGGGAAACACGCTGTCCACAAACACATATTTACGTGAAATTCCTAATGAAACAATGTCTATCATTGAAATAATAGTGGTCCACAATGAAACAAAGTGTACAAGGTAGGCCTACGACGGGTTATTAATATTTTTTATTGAAAAAAATACCCGGGTATGTAATTCATTTGGTGTCTCCTCCTTCCCTTTTTGTCTCTCTCCTTTTTTTTTTACGCCCCCCCCCCCTCCACCCCCGTGGATCCGGGCATGCCGCTTACTCGCTTTAGTTTTAGCCATTATGCTCGTTGATAAAGATTGTGGAGTTTCTTAATTACACTTAACACTACACATCTTGATTCACCAAAAGACACTTTTGAAAGTAGGCCTACCATTTCGATGGTCATTTATTCAATGTGTATGCCGTGTAAACTTCCAAATCTCAGGCAGGTGTATTCGGCCATGCACGGTCTACTTTTACTCATACGGAATAACTTGATGATCGAAGCCAAATAAACAAGTAAAGAAAGAAGTTGTTATGTTCTTCAGTGATACGTTTTAGAAAGAAAAGTCTGGCACTATGTGGTGATTGACAACACAGAGCGAAAAACTGCAAAAAAAAGCGCTACTCGCGAACAAGTTTTGTTACATATTCTTATCAGTACAATCGTAGATCCATGGATGTATGGTAGAACCACGTATAGGACCTCCTCGGGTAGAACGTACACCAACGATCGTGCTGAGCAATGACACGATCGGGATCGTTTATATTTTCAGGAAAGAAGCTTCTCATGAGCCAAAAATTGGTAAAAAGAATACGTAGTAATGTTTGTTTTTAATGCAGGTAAAAAAAAAGTCAAACGTAAAATGTATACTACCTTATATTAATTGTTTTCGAGCCTCAGATCATTAGCCTTGTAAGAAACACGGTAACCCGTGGTGCCATTAGATCTGAACACATTAAGTGATTTTAGATATTATAGGTTTTCTCGGTCAATTTCGGCAAATGAGCAGCCAATTTAACCACCAAGCTATTCTATTTCGCGTGAAATCGAATGCTACCCAAAAGGGTCATTCGATTTCGTTTTATGATTAGTCAAATGGAATGTTGCGTCATTCGATGTAATAAAATAATCATTCAATTTAACAATTCATCAAGGCAGCATTCAAATTCGCAGACGCTTCTTGAGGCGTGTGTGTCACGAACAAGAATGACCATACGCTAAATTGAACAGAGTGCTAAAGGAATTTGACTCGACTCAAAACGAAATTGAATGGCCGAATTCTGAATTTGAAACGCAGTAACAACTGGAGAGGCAAAACAGCTTTAACTCGAACGCATGAAAATTAAATTGGCTGCTCATTTTCTGAATTTGACCGAGAAAACCTATATATAATAAATGTATAAAACTAATAAAAATAATGTCAAGATGACGTGACCTATAAATTTACTTCATTAGGCACAACTTCAATACCCAGAGAGTCAATATCTGAAGAAAGTTTTAAAAACGGACGTTAGTTGTGTGAGATATGGTTGGAACAAGATTAAGATTATAAGGGGGCTAATTGATTAAGAAATTAAACAACACCAAGCGGAGTGATTAAGTTACGTACTAAGCTTTGATTCATTCGTCTCAAGTCTGTCATATCTATTGTTTTTAAGATTACGAAAAAGGAAAACAAGTTGTGTTTGAAGCCTATGGCGTTTTAATAAAAAAACGTTTGTAAAACGTTTTTTTTAAACTCGACGATTACAATAGCTGTTCCGACGAAAGTTCGGAACAGCTCATTCCAGTAAGTTTGTTTGCAGTATAACGCATAATATAGTCGTGTTTATACAAACACGGACATCTTTCACAAGAACACGATTAGATTAAGAAACAAGGACAACAACATAATATGTACCCCTCCACTGATAAAATTATCCACCCTCTCTTTTTTGTCCACAAGTGACTTTTTTTTTTTTTTTTTTTTTTTTTTTTTTCAGCTAGGACGGTTCCCAGCAATGAATCATTCATAAAGCGTAACTTCGTTAAATATAAACCCCGTTAAAATGAGCCTCATCGTAAAAATTCACCCAGTGAACTTCCTGGTAATTTTGTGATAGTATGAGGTTTTCGCTTAACATGTTATAGTACAGGGTTTCAGTTGTCAACAAAAACACTGATTTCCCAGTCAATGTGGATGCTGCAAAGGGTTACATACTGAGACGTAGATAACTCCTTGAACATAAGCTGTTCTGATACCCGTGCATAACAGACAAGAGTGGCTGTTACAATATTGATGTCCAACTCTAAATGAAATATGAAAACCAAATCCCTAAAGTTTTGGGAAAACACCATTTGATTTTTGGAATTTTAGCTAAAATGAAGTGCTTTGATCCAGGAGTCGATTCCTTTAAGGCATTTTTGTAATGTCATGTAACCGAATCTCCCCAAAAGAAATTAACTTTAACATGCATTGTTAGTTGTGTTTGCTTATGAAATCCGTTTTCCTGTTATTGATAGGCCTACTTCGTGTTTTTCCTTACCGGTTTTTTCTGTTAATGGTAGGCCTACTTCGTGATAGTTTGTTTTCTCTCAAGTCATTGTTCAATTGAACTGTTATGTGTTTTTGTGCTATTTTAATAATTAAAATTATTCTGTTTTATAGAAATGCTATGGGGGGCTGATTACTACATTGGGCTTATGGGTTACCATTACACCGTGTTCACACTTGATCCTGCTAGGAGGATCCACTTGATCCTGCTAGGAGGATTAAATGAGGATCTTATCTCGAAAGGGCGATCAAAGGGAGGTCACCGGCTAGGGTGAACACGATCAGGATCGGGATCAGATCCTCCTTTTCGACCTCCCTTCATTGCGAGATCAGAGGGAGATGAGATCCCGCAAAGGCGATCAAAAACAAGTGTGAACGCAGATCGAGATCAGGTCCTGCAATTTAAGCTGCTTACATCCGGCCAACGCTGTGTAATCTTCCTCCATGGTGTATGCTACGGGGATTGTATACATTGTGCATGTGCACTCTATCGTGAACTGGTCCCCGACCCCATAATTCGTATGACACTGGTAACCAACATCACATCGATTGTGGATGCATAACTCAAACGCTTTGCGTCCTCCAGAATTTTCAGTACCGACCTTTTTTCATTCATCATCTAACGTAAGCATATTTTTTAGCAGTTTGAACAAATTATTTTTCAATATATTTTGTATACAGTTATAACATAGGGAAGTTATTGTCAGTTTGGTCAGTTTTGTGTCTGAATTTTCGTCGAGATCCGGTAATTTCAGGGAAAATGCGCGCGCAAAATCAATGACCTCGCACAGTAATCTTTGCCGTCAGCTGAACTGAACTTCCGTTTAACTATGCGAGATCAATGTGAGATCATACTCAAGTGTGAACGCGGCACAAAAATGCTTGATTTTGCTTTCGGGATATGGTCCTCCTTGGATCCTTGTAGGAGGATCTAGTGTAAACGCAGTGTTAGATGACATCTAACGGAAACGCTTCAAAAATTCAATGCATTGACAAGAAAAAACACCCTTATTACACGACGTTGTGTGCTTCTCAGATGCTAGATTTCGAGACCGCAAAATCTATTTCTGAGGTCTCGAAATCAAAATCAATATGCTGGTGGAAAATTACTTCTTCCTCGAAAACTATGTTACTTCAGAGGGAGCCCTTTTCTTACAATGTTTTATACTATCAACAGCTCTCCATAGATCGTTAACAAAGGTTTTTATGCTAATAATTATTTTGAGTAATTATACCAATAGTGTCCCCTGCCTTTAAGATAAGAGAGAATGAGTGTGTAATAAACGTATCATTCATAAAGCGTATCTTCGATATTATGACGCAATCATAGTTTGGAGTACAACATGAGGCAAATTGTTTTGCCAAACAAAACGGTATAAATCGAAAGACTGTTGTAATTTTGTTTAAAACATTTTCAAGAAAATTCGTTGAATATAAACCCCGATGAAATGAGCCTGATCGTAAAGATTCACCCAGTGAACTTCCTGGTAATTTTGTGATAGTATGAGGTTTTTGCTTAACATGTTATAGTACAGGGTTTCAGTTGTCAACAAAAACACTGAATTCCCAGTCAATGTGGATGCTGCAAAGGGTTACATACTGAGACGTAGAAAACTCCTTGAACATAAGCTGTTCTGATAGCCATGCATAACAGACAAGAGTGGCTGTTACAATATTGATTTCCAACTCTAAATGAAATATGAAAACCAAATCCCAAAGTTTTGGGAAAACACCATTTGATTTTTGGAATTTTAGCTAAAATGAAGTGCTTTGATCCAGGAGTCGATTCCTTTAAGGCATTTTTGTAATGTCATGTAACCGAATCTCTCCAAAAGGAATTAACTTTAACATGCATTGTTAGTTGTGTTTGCTTATGAAATCCGTTTTCCTGTTATTGATAGGCCTACTTCGCGTTTTTCCTTACCGGTTTTTTCTGTTAATGGTAGGCCTACTTCGTGATAGTTTGTTTTCTCTCAAGTCATTGTTCAATTGAACTGTTATGTGTTTTTGTGCTATTTTAATAATTAAAATTATTCTGTTTTATAGAAATGCTATGGGGGGCTGATTACTACATTGGGCTTATGGGTTACCATTACACCGTGTTCACACTTGATCCTGCTAGGAGGATCCACTTGATCCTGCTAGGAGGATTAAATGAGGATCTTATCTCGAAAGGGCGATCAAAGGGAGGTCACCGGCGAGGGTGAACGCGATTAGGATCGGGATCAGATCCTCCTTTTTGACCTCCCTTCATTGAGAAAACAAACTATCACGAAGTAGGCCTACCATTAACAGAAAAAACCGGTAAGGAAAAACGCGAAGTAGGCCTATCAATAACAGGAAAACGGATTTCATAAGCAAACACAACTAACAATGCATGTTAAAGTTAATTCCTTTTGGAGAGATTCGGTTACATGACATTACAAAAATGCCTTAAAGGAATCGACTCCTGGATCAAAGCACTTCATTTTAGCTAAAATTCCAAAAATCAAATGGTGTTTTCCCAAAACTTTGGGATTTGGTTTTCATATTTCATTTAGAGTTGGACATCAATATTGTAACAGCCACTCTTGTCTGTTATGCATGGCTATCAGAACAGCTTATGTTCAAGGAGTTATCTACGTCTCAGTATGTAACCCTTTGCAGCATCCACATTGACTGGGAATTCAGTGTTTTTGTTGACAACTGAAACCCTGTACATAACATGTTAAGCAAAAACCTCATACTATCACAAAATTACCAGGGAGTTCACTGGGTGAATTTTTACGATGAGGCTCATTTTATCGGGGTTTATATTCAACGAATTTTCTTGAAAATGTTTTAAACAAAATTACAACAGTCTTTCGATTTATACCGTTTTGTTTGGCAAAACAATTTGCCACATGTTGTACTCCAAACTATGATTGCGTCATAATATCGAAGATACGCTTTATGAATGATACGTTTATTACACACTCATTCTCTCTTATCTTAAAGGCAGGGGACACTATTGGTATAATTACTCAAAATAATTATTAGCATAAAAACCTTTGTTAACGATCTATGGAGAGCTGTTGATAGTATAAAACATTGTAAGAAAAGGGTTCCCTCTGAAGTAACATAGTTTTCGAGGAAGAAGTAATTTTCCACCAACATATTGATTTTGATTTCGAGACCTCAGAAATAGATTTTGCGGTCTCGAAATCTAGCATCTGAGAAGCACACAACGTCGTGTAATAAGGGTGTTTTTTCTTGTCAATGCATTGAATTTTTGAAGCGTTTCAGTTAGATGTCATCTAACACTGCGTTTACACTAGATCCTCCTACAAGGATCCAAGGAGGACCATATCCCGAAAGCGAAATCAAGCATTTTTGTGCCGCGTTCACACTTGAGTATGATCTCACATTGATCTCGCATAGTTAAACGGAAGTTCAGTTCAGCTGACGGCAAAGATTACTGTGCGAGGTCATTGATTTTGCGCGTGCATTTTCCCTGAAATAACTGGATCTCGACGAAAATTCAGACACAAAACTGACCAAACTGACACTAACTTCCCTATGTTATAACTGTATACAAAATACATTGAAAAATAAGTTGTTCAAACTGCTAAAAAATATGCTTACGTTAGATGATGAATGAAAAAAGGTCGGTACTGAAAATTCTGGAGGACGTAAAGCGTTTGAGTTATGCATCCACAATCGATGTGATGTTGGTTACCAGTGTCATACGCAAAGGCGATCAAAAACAAGTATGAGCGCAGATCGAGATCAGGTCCTGCAATTTAAGCTGCTTACATCCGGCCAACGCTGTGTAATCTTCCTCCATGGTGTATGCTACGGGGATTGTATACATTGTGCATGTGCACTCTATCGTCAACTGGTCCCCGACCCCATAATTCGTATGACACTGGTAACCAACATCACATCGATTGTGGATGCATAACTCAAACGCTTTGCGTCCTCCAGAATTTTCAGTACCGACCTTTTTTCATTCATCATCTAACGTAAGCATATTTTTTAGCAGTTTGAACAAATTATTTTTCAATATATTTTGTATACAGTTATAACATAGGGAAGTTATTGTCAGTTTGGTCAGTTTTGTGTCTGAATTTTCGTCGAGATCCGGTTATTTCAGGGAAAATGCGCGCGCAAAATCAATGACCTCGCACAGTAATCTTTGCCGTCAGCTGAACTGAACTTCCGTTTAACTATGCGAGATCAATGTGAGATCATACTCAAGTGTGAACGCGGCACAAAAATGCTTGATTTCGCTTTCGGGATATGGTCCTCCTTGGATCCTTGTAGGAGGATCTAGTGTAAACGCAGTGTTAGATGACATCTAACTGAAACGCTTCAAAAATTCAATGCATTGACAAGAAAAAACACCCTTATTACACGACGTTGTGTGCTTCTCAGATGCTAGATTTCGAGACCGCAAAATCTATTTCTGAGGTCTCGAAATCAAAATCAATATGTTGGTGGAAAATTACTTCTTCCTCGAAAACTATGTTACTTCAGAGGGAGCCCTTTTCTTACAATGTTTTATACTATCAACAGCTCTCCATAGATCGTTAACAAAGGTTTTTATGCTAATAATTATTTTGAGTAATTATACCAATAGTGTCCCCTGCCTTTAAGATAAGAGAGAATGAGTGTGTTATAAAGAGAGTCCATGGCAACAGAGGGTAGAAAGGAGCGAAGCTTAAACATGATGCCAGTATTGCGGGAAGTAATTTTCGAGTCCAAGAAAGTTTGTCATCGATAATAATGCTAAGGACTTTGGTTGAATGTACCCTTTCAATATAAGGAACATGATTTAAAAATGCTGATGTTGGCGTCATTGATGGTAGACCTAGATTTAGATTTGGAAAAGATCATGTATTTAGCTTTCTGAGAGTTATTTATAAGAGAGAGTTTGTTTGTACTGAACCAGGAGGAAACCTTTACTAGTTCATTGTTCAGTTCTTCAGCCAAAGTGGGCAAGTCAGAATGAGAAAAAAGAATAGTGGTGTCATCCGCAAAGAGAGTAAAGATAATTTGGAAGAACAATGGTGTAGATCGTTGACATAAATGAAGAAACCAAAGTTAATTCGTATCATTAACGCCATTGTTGCCAGAATGTTTCAATCATTTGTAGCTGAATGAATTGTTCGTAATATTTCTCGCAAATTTGGCATACTTCCATTACTCACTCCTAGTCAATTTAAATATAATTTATCCAGAAGAGAATGGTCAAAATAATTGGAAAGAAATACCATTACTTTGATTTGACCAAACTTCCATCGTTAGCTGATCGCAGAAATAACTTGCTCTACAACTTTGGGACTAATCTTTTGAAATCAGACAGTTTCTTCCACCTTCCAAATCAAGCACCTATTCTAGGGTCTTACGTTTAACCTGTCTGGTTTAAACTCAGTTCTGCAGAACAGAGAGATACAGGAAACCTACCATTCCACAACTGGCCCACATGTTGTAAGAGTTTGTATTAATGATTTTGTTTATTTTGTACTTTTGTTTTACTACATGGCCCTTTTATTTGTCTTGTGATTGTTTGGATTTTTACATGCTCTTATATTTTACCATTGTACCAGTGAGTTGCAGGAAATCTAACATTCACATCTGCTCAAATGTAATACTGTTCATGTAGGGTTTTGTAAAATTGTGTACCTTTTAATACTCTATTGCCTTTTAATATGTGTTTGTTTATATGTTCATATACTTATAATTTTTACCATCGTTAAAGTGACTGTTTCAGCTGCTGTTGCTGGTCATTTTGTTCGTATATTATAAATGAAAAGAAAAAAATGTGCTTTTATTATTATTATTGATGAAGGTAGAGAGTGGGTTCTTCCTCTATTAATAGTAGTCTCTATCTTTCCAGATCAAGGATGTTGAAGTACGTGAACCTGCCCCTGTATCCATTTTGTGCGATTCAACATCTGATGATTGTTATTTTGCAACGTCACAGCCCGAGTTTTTGCCAACCGAATGTTAAAAAAAATGAACTTGTTGGAAACAAATCAAAAAATCAAAAGAGATATTTCAGCTCATGAATCTTTACGGAAAATGTTGAACTTGGTCATAATTTGTTTTAACACGACTGATTGTTTTGCTAACCGGCCATGCCAACCGAGGAATTTTGTTTATCAACAAAAGAAAGGGCCTATTTTGTCAGGGTGCAACCAGAGGATTATTAATGTAGCCCGCGTAACTGTGGTAGGTAAGCATGAGACCGATGCATTAGGCTCCGCCCACCGCGCACGTGTGTGAGCAAGAACACGTGGGCCTCTCCAGTGCCATTGTGCTCAATTCTGAGGCGCGCATTATATGCCAAGCATACGCGCACGCATGTCGGAATTTTGGTGCGCAATCAGGTCTGTGGATTGGTCAGTAGTACTCAATGGGGCGGGACTTAATGGATAGGTCTGTTAGAAGGGTGCAACAATAAAGCGTATTCAGTAGGTGAGTGTAAGATTAGAAGTGGACTGAATATCATTAGGCTATTGTTGCACCCGTGAATCTGCTCCTGTATCCGTCCGCGGATGGCAAGAGGTTATATAAGGCCGTGCTCCACCCGTACTTGCATCATTTCACTTCTGCACAGATTTGCCCTCCATCCAACAATCTGAAAGGAGAACTGTAGGCTCCAGATAGACGCTGGAAAGGTAAGTTTGGTTCTATCTTTGAGAAGCACTAAATCATAAACAATATACTAGAGCTCAAGTGTTTGTGGCACAAACACTAGGTTTTTGGGAACGATGCTTGAACTTTCGATTGATAATTCCCGAATTCTATGTAATATTGACTCAAAAGCTGAAGTTGTAAATTCAAACGTTTTTGGCCTCAACTCCAGGTTTGAACCGGAAGACAGGGTCAAATTGGGGTCACTTGTGTGAGGCGTTTTGAGATATTTCGAAGAACTATACCGATGGTGGTTAGATTGTCAAAACCCGTTTAAGCTTTCAATTTGTTAAACTTTAATTTTTAGTTAATCGACTCCTGATGACGTCATCATGGCGTCACAACCCATATACATGTACACCGATGTGTGTAGCACTGTATACTGAGTATGTTCCCAACTCGGTGCAAATATAACATTGTGAATCTTGGAGTGCTTGATTACGTGAAAACAAATATATACTACTTGTGGTTTATGAGATATTGCCCAAAATATCCAGAAACTTTAACCTAATGAAACTTATATCCAGTATCGGCTTCAAATCCGATACGGTGCCGCTCTTTTCCCACTTTTGTCGTTCCCCTTGTTCCAAAAAGAAAAACGACCAAAGATTTCCCCTACAAAAGATTTTCCATACAAAGCATGGTGACTGATGAGAGACTAGTCTATCCAGGACCGCTGGGATGGGCTAATCGCTTGCGCACAGATTCTTGTTCAGGAAGTACGTCATGCGTACAGTGCACATAAATATGGCGCAGTGTGAGTGTGATGCATGATGGGACTGCGCATTCTTAAACCAATGAGCGTGCATGATACGTTTGCCCATCCCAGCGCCTTTGGTTAAAGCAAGGCGCTGGGGACGAGCGAAACGTTCATACCCTATGTGAAAAATACGGAAGTGTATTTAGGATATACCAAAAATATTAAGTCAACTGGAAGTGGTATTTTTTCAAAATAAAGCTTTTGTCACTAATATGTGTTTTGATGAGTAGAATGTGAATAAACAGTAAACTAAGGTTTTAAAAAATTAGTTCTTATGTTATTTACAAATTGAAGAGTAGACCCCGACCCGAGAGGGCGCTGTTCGTGACGTCAATCGAGGCAGACTTTGCCTGCAATGCCTAGAGTAAAAACACTTGCAAAGTACATGTACGGACCAAGTCGTGAGTTTGTACGTTTCAAAAAAAGTTTTTTTTTCCGGTAATGCCGACCAGGTGTATTGCTGCTGAATGCAGAAAAACTATTTTTGAAACGTACCAACTCAAGACTTGGACATACATTTACTTTGAACGTGTGTTTACTATACCCATTGCAGGCAAAGTCTGCCTCGATTTACGTCACAAAAGGGGTAGGCGGAGTCAGAACCCCAAACAACTTTATATATTGTTTAAACATATAAATCGTGACAAACAATTACTAAAAAAAATTGTTTTATTGTTCGTATGCATATACTCTTATGTTTGAAAGAAAAACATTATAATAAATGAGGATGTTTGTTCGTGTTGAGAACTAATATATCCGCCCAGGCGGAATAGCGGGGCGCGATTGTTTTCTCGGTATGTCCTAAATACACTTCCGTAGAAAAAGGTGTCCAGCACCAAGCACGTTGACTTCAAATTGATCCACTAACTTTGGCTGCTGTATTGGACATGTTTCAGACCAGAGATGTTGGGTCTACGTATCGTTTTTGTTTTCTTCGTGCAGAACGTTGAGGCAAATATATGTTTGGTTTAGACAGAATTTCAACTATACTCGTCAAACGTGTGGCAACGATGTTTGATACTCGGTGCTCGTCAGACAATGATAACTTCCATTAATTCAGACACCCTTATTCCAATTCAATTTTTTGCATCAGCTGTGAAGTTGTTTGATTAGCCGAAATCAGATTTTGGTCACGACGTACCTCCCAAATGGCCAGAGGTATAATTTTGACGACAGGGCTGCCGACTATGTCAGGGAGCTGGAGAAGAAGACTGGTCAAACCGTCAGGTGGTACGATATGTACCTAAAACAGAAACATCTTGTTGAAACGCCTAAGTACCATAAGTGAGTATAATACGAAAGGGTATACACCAATCCGACAATTGATATTCCCCAGAGAATTGACCTAAAATAAAACCCGTGCGTTAGGGGCCGTCCAAAGTTTTCAACAAGTTTTGAAACGGTCATACAAAGAGTATTACGTGGGGGAGGGGTTTGAGCCCATACGACATTGAAGGTTCGTAAAATCTCGATATTCAAAGGAACGTTACAGAATTGGTAAGAAACAAAAATCGTGAAGATCACAAAATGTACACAACACTTACACGGTCTAATGATGATGATAGTAGAAAACATCCCTCGATATATTTCTGTCTGAAATTTCATATTTGATGATAAAAAAATAATCTAATTTCGCGTTTTGAGTTTATCGCTCAGTTATATTTTTACTTATTTTGTTTTGTCATCGATGCAATGCAAAATTTGTAATCGGTTTTTCACTATCTCTCGTGACCCAGGGCCGATCGATCTCAAACTCCTATACAGGTTGGTCAGTTTATGTATATCGTGGATTATATAGAGTGCTTACACTACCAGCAATCTTTTTTTGTATTTCAAAAGGCTGACACTTTCTTTTGAAGATGTTTGAATATCTATAATTTAGCAATGGTGGGAACGTGGTGCACCTACTACGGCAGTATTATTTTGTCTGGCCCCTCAAGCGTCCGTACGTTTCGTAAGATTGGTCTACAGGAGGTGGGGCCCAATCATACAGACTGGTATGGGCCCCTGTCTGCAGCCTCGAAGTGTGACGTCAGATGTTCAGGCTAAGTTTCATAGAGCTGCTTTAGCACAAACACAACAAATCACAACAAAATTATGCTTACCATAATGAGGCTGGCAGCTACAATACAGTGTTACATGTATCTTTTGTGAATGGTCCTGCTCATTGTGCTTAGCCTCAAGTTAACCAATAATAATTTGTTCTGCCTTAGCATCCATGTAAAACAGTCCAAACCGTTTATGTTCTATCCTCAGACAGGCTTGATTGACATGGCCTTTGACCCTTAAGGCAGTGAGACTCAAGGACTTGGAAACTCTAATTAATACAAAACACTTTTGTATGGGCTTGCGTACATCAAGATCTGACCGCTTTGCTTTGTGCATAGAATCAGATAACTAAAACAATTATTTTTTGTTTTAGATTTGTTTTCGCCGAATCATCACTACAGCGTCTTACAAGGTTATTAGCTTGGGAAAAAAGTATGAAATTTTGAGATATACACGTTTTCTCAACGTTCTATAAGCTGCTGTACCCAAAGGCATTGGTGTAACTATGACATGGGTCGGGCATCACAGGGTTTTTAACATTTCACCAACTCAAAATTAGTGCGCCAATGACCTATGTTAAATATGTGTAGACATAGTATTCATCGGAATAGCCTATTGTTTATTTTCTTCGAAGAATGGCAAACAAATTTTGCTTTAAAATTATATAGTTCACAAAATAATTGAGAGAAAATCAGTGCCAGGTAAATTTGGAATCGATGGCGGTTCAAGTGGTACATTAGTTTTTCAGCCGCAGCCCAAAGCAATATTGTACGGTATACCTACAATCGTCTACTGTTCGATAGTGTTGGCAGATCATAATAAATTCGGAATTAATAATACATGGAAACATAATTACATCCATTAACTGTGGTAGGATAATATTATTTGATGTCTTGTTTAATAGGCACATAAGGGGTCGTGGTACGACATTCATATTATTAGTTGTTGTAGCATGCATTGTGGAGGTTATTTCCACACCCTCGACAGTTATACAAGACTGCATACACTGTTATACCCCATTGAGCAACGCGTCATTTTCAAACTCATTACCACCAACAGCTAGCCCTCCCAAGTACTTGCAGAAACCTCTGTCACTGTACAAGCTGTTCGTCAATATAAGGTCAAGTGATGCAGACGTATTTGTTGCACCTTCCATAGACGTTTCTCAGTTGCAGCTCCACCAATGGAACAGCTTGCCTCTCATTTTATAGATCACAACCCGATATGTCCTTATTCATCTCAAAACCAACCTCTTCAGTCAAGCCTACCATTAACGTTTCCCTTTCTTATATCCCAGTGAGTAGTTTTCTAGATACCAGCGCTCACAAGTTTTCAACTAATCATTATTACATTATAGGTATTGTATCGATGTGAGAGTTGAGAACGTTAGATACAACGCGGTTACCAGTGACGTGAAAAAACCTGGCTTCATCTATAAAGAATGGTTCCACAATGGACTGACGACAGAATTGAAACACACCTTCAAAAAACAAGTAGGTAACTTAAGGAAAAAATGTTTTGTTTTGTTCCTTTGACGTTCGAAAGCAAAATAATTGAGAATGTAGTGAATTCCATTTAACATCTGCCTGCCAAGCATGTGTTAGCTTTTAGTGATTGTACTTAGCATGGAGGTAAAATGTCTACCTCCATGCACCCATGAGTGTGTGGTGTGTGACCATTCTGGGAATGTCAGCTGCAAATGGTGAACAATGAACTCCAAAACCCCCAGTGTAGTATAAAGGCTTATAGTATTACAAGGTCTGTTTTCCACGCATAGCGTGCCTTGACAAACATTAAACCAAAATTATCCTAATTATAATAATTTTCACAATTTTACACCAAAATTGAGTTGAGCCTGCCGAACTTGCTGCTGGGCTAGTTTATTCAACTGATTTTTACATTGTCAGTACTTTTACTCATTACATTATATTACCTCCTTGTTGTCATTCTCTGATATTCAGTATACCACACATACATTTACAATGCAAATGACATTCTTATTGTCTGCGTGCTATTGCACACATGGCCCTTCAGGCTGCTCCATGTGGAACTTTTCCCACTTATTGTGCCCAGGGTTAAAAACCAGAGATAAAACTCTTTGAGCTAAAAGACTCTGGAAAATAAATAAATCTACACTTCACGTTATTTTGCGAATGCTTAAAGCTTAGCTAAATGGAAATTTAATACACTTCTCAAATAATGTTAACGCAAATAATTCTAGAAGTAATTAAATATATCCCTGTTAAAGTAACTCTAATTGCATTATGGTAATGACATTAAGATCCTTTGTCTTTTTTCTCTTGTCACCGAATATAAACGTTTTCGTATTTCAACTTTAAGGGCCATGAATAATTTTGTCCCCTAAAATTAAGCTATAAAACAACTTAGATTTACGGTTTGTAATGAGTTATGAAAACCGTTCCAATCTTTGTCTGGTTTGTATCACCTTACTAAATTTCTTATAATACAAACATGTATTCCCTCAATTTAAAATTAACCCGTCCCAGCAGAACGGTGTTCGCGAGCTAGAATGATCCCAAACCCATTCTCTTTGTTGTGGCGCCTTTAGGAATGCGCCACACCTTTGGCAACTTTCTTAGCCCAACTAGGGCTTTGCTTACCAAATTCTTTGCAAGCGTACGCGCTTGCTAGTGACCAACAGACAATATTTTCCTGCTATACGCTGTAACGCAGGAAAATACATTTCTTTTGTGTACGCCTATAGACGATTAGTCTTGGTTCAAGACTCTCCTGGATTTGTCACAAGAGGGCGCGCTATCATCCCAACGTGCTAATCACCCCGAGAACCGCTATTACAGGAGAAAGCAGTTCGCGGGGTGAGCCCTCTTGTGACGAATCCAGGAGAGTCTTAAACCAAGACTAGTAGACGATGTGACCTCTGACGTTAATCGAAAACCATAACTTTCTTCCTACGTTCCTACGTCAGAAAATGTATTTCTTTTCTAAATCTACCTTACGGTAAATAACTAATCAAGCAAACAATAAATAAATAGCACGAAGACTATCTACGAAGTGAGAATCTCTACAGACACGATGTTATGATCTGAGATTCCAGGAAGAATCCTAACATTCTGTACAAGTGTAGGAACATTTGTAAAAAAAAAAAAATTCAAGATGTTGTCTTCTCTCGTCGGGTTTGAAATGACTTGATGCAAGTTGTGGTCGTGTGCGATGTTTATCATCTGCTTACTGATTGAAAGATATCCCCCCCCCCCCGGCGGAAAATCGTTTTTCACCCAATCCACCAGGTAGATTAAAATCCCCTACTATGATGATTAGTGGTAGAAGGGATTTTACTAATGGTGTTTTCAAGTTCTTGAAGATAAGTTGTATCTAGATTGGTTTTACCAAAGTGTTCCCTGTAAAAAGCACCAATATAGATGGCTGATTTACCTTTAACTATAGCCCAAATTGATTCACAGTTGGTTTGAATGTCGGGTTCTTCTTGTGCGATGGGATTTGATTTCATTGCAAGAAAAACACCACCGCCGGTGGTGTCCGTTGAACGATCCCGACGAAAAATCTGGAAGATGAACCGTAGAAATTCATTGGAGTATACTGAACTGTTTAACTAGGTCTCAGTCCCTACAATATAAGGGTCTTCTGTCTCGAGTAGGCCTATTGCCTTAAATTGGGCGATTTTGTTGCCGATACTCTGGAAATTAATGTTCAGAATTTTCAGTGGCTTCTGCGTGGATTTACTAAGTTTTTTTGGGTTGCACCGTTGTCCATTTAGGCTTGACGAGCCACTTGGGCTACAAATGTTGCTGCTTTTATCAGTTATAAATCCTTGCGAAGCATTAGGAATATCACTATTAGTATTATCAATGTCACTATCGAGGGCCTCAAATTAATTAAATGTTTCAAATAATATGGCAAACAAAGACGAGTTGGTAAAGTTTGGATACCACATTGGCATATCCACACGTAGGAATTGTGGGAATATTTAATAAGGTGCATAGCGTATGGTTGTCCAAAGGCTGACTGGAAACTGAATTGGTAGTACACTACTCCTATACAGCAACCTTTTGGATGTAAAGTAATATCTCTTAAAAATTAAATATATTAAATAGTAGTTAAGTAATTATTATGAGAGCTAATATTATTATGTGAATGAAGGCAAAGCGGGCGCCACAAAATGAGGCCTAAATTTCGCCTTGAATTAAAAATAGAAGTGTAAATAATTGTAATCGTATACCCACAATAAGAACAACTACGGCTCATTAGACCAGCTGCATGACTTTGGGTTGTTTATCAGGGACGGATCCAGTAGTTTTCAAACGGGGAGGCAATGGTATGCATTCAGTCGTGACGGTTTGAGGACCATGAAAACATCAATTGCACATAGCTTCATCTTACATGTATCAATATTTCTATGCCCATATAAATACTTATTAGATAAAAATGCTTTGTTTCAGGTTAGCTAAATAGGGCAATCCTGAAACTAAAGCATTTTTTTATTATTAATAATAATAATAAGACTTGTAATGCGCACATATCCACCTTGCTGGGTGTTCAAGGCGAAGTATTTAATACTTATTAAAGCCATTGGACCCTTTCGGTATAGAACAAAAAATTAAAGTTCACAGATTTACAAATAACTTACAGGGTTTACAGAAGGTAGTGGTAAAAGATTTCTCTTGAAATATTATTCCATGAAATGCTTTACTTTTTGAGAAAACAGTAAAACAATATAAATTCTCGTCAACGAGAATTACGGATTTATTTTAAACACATGTCATGACACAGCGAAACGCGCGGATACGAGGGTGGGTTTTCCCCGTTATTTTCTCCCGACTCCGATGACCGATTGAGCCTAAATTTTCACAGGTTTGTTATTTGATATAGAAGTTGTGATACTTATTAAATTAAAGTGCTTTGTTAATAAGTATTTAATACTTATTAAATTAAAGTGCTTTGTAAAACAGTAAAACAATATAAATTCTCGTCAACGAGAATTACGGATTTATTTTAAACACATGTCATGACACAGCGAAACGCGCGGATACGAGGGTGGGTTTTCCCCGTTATTTTCTCCCGACTCCGATGACCGATTGAGCCTAAATTTTCACAGGTTTGTTATTTGATATAGAAGTTGTGATACTTATTAAATTAAAGTGCTTTGTTAAAAAGTATTTAATACTTATTAAATTAAAGTGCTTTGTTAATAAGTATTTAATACATGTGAATTAAAGTGCTTTGTTAATAAGTATTTAATACTTATAAAATTAAAGTGCTTTGTTTTAGGATTGTTAATTTAATAAGGTGATTTGTTTCAGGATTTCCCTATTTTGTAATCACCCTAAGCGGTTTTTAACGCACATCAGTGGAGGAAAAAAAAGTTCTTTACCCCCCGATGCAAATTGAACGTACTGAACCATTCGGGTTGCTGTTGACATTGTTATCCTATATTATGCAAACAATTACACAATAAGTGACGTTGTCATGAGGTTTATGACGGTGTAGTCCAGTTTGTAAACATAATTCAATTACCTAACCAGTTTGTTTTTATTTGTTGATTAACAGACTGAATTTTCAGATACCTACACGTGGTCGGTGACAGACACCATTGAAATTGGGGAGAAAATCTCATTCAGCCTGGGTGTGCCAGGGGAGTTTGGCGTAAGTGTGGATTCCAGTGCTACGTTCACGGCTTCAAACACTGAGAGTCAGACCAAAACGAAAACAGAAACCTTTAGCTCCGAGGTTGGGATCACGGTGCAACCAAACACAAGTGTGAAGGTATGTACCCTAACAAGGTTGTTCAGAGTGCATCGGTTACGATTGTCAACTCTTTTGGAATTGAAACTTTCTCTCTGACTTAAAAACAAGATACAATAAAGCTCACGGTTTGCGTGTTCAAACATAGGTGGGCAAACTTCTTCTTCTACCTCTTCCTCCTTCTCCTTTTCCTCCTCCTCAACCTCCTCAACTATCCCTGTCAAGCAAAGTGTCGAGCAAACCAGTCATCTTGGAACAATCCAGCCTTTTTATTTTGTCTGGTTAATTTCAATTATGGCTGGTGTTATGCGCGCCGAGATGTTTTTCAAAAGTGTTACGCCCTCAATATTGGTTTTAAAAAGACTTGAGGCCCATTTTTTGAGGGATTATCTTGGGTCAAAGACGGGAATTATTTAGCTTTACGCGTGGCCCCGAAATGACAGGGGTCCTCATTTGCTTCCAAGCGTTGGGGCCAAGTTTGTAATGAAGTCAAAAGGGTCTGCATTGAGGAGCAAGTAACTTAAAACATTTCCTATCTCTACTTGACTTTAAGGCTATATTTACTGTCAACGAGCGGGAGATGGATGTGCCGTGGGAGGCAGACGTCATCATCGGCGGGTATATTGCCATTTGGTTTGAAGAGAAGTACAACGGTCATTGGCTATGGTTCCACCCTATCACCGCACTGAGTAACAAGGATTTCAAGATTCGGAACGGCAGTGAGCTATGGTAAATAATGCAATATTTTTCCCATGTTCACCGGACCTACCGGTAATCAATTTCGTTTTTAATCTTTCGGTACACTTCTGTTTTCGTATTGTGTGGGAAGTGACTTACTCAAGAACGATACTTCACAACATACGTTACCGAAGCATGGTAACACAGTCAGTGATTGCACCATTAAACAATGTGTGCAAGGAAACTATCCTCAATGGCTGTGAACTGAATTGAATAAGTTTAATTGATATTTTCGGAAAAAGGGTGCACAAAACAGAATCTCAGTCAAAATAGCATCTCAGATAAAAAGATTTCTAGATATTATGTTTAATACCGTCATCAACTTTACAGTAGTGAGTTTCATGTTAAAACGTGAGCTTTTATTCATGTTAAAAATTCAGAAGTTTTTAATATCTACATGCGGGGAAGATAGGCGATTGTGACCAATTTATATATAAACTGCGCCAATAAAGTATCTAAACACTTACAAATGGTCAGATATACCTGAAACAGTATGCCAAAAAATAATTATTCATTTCGAGTCACCGTTAATTTTTGCACATTTTGACACATCTTGTGTTGCGCTACGATGTTGTTTGGTGGATTTACGGGCACTTGAGTGGCTTAAGGTCGAATTTCAAAAGTTGCAAAAGCCCCTATTCAAGCTAAATCGTTATATTGTGACGAGTAAGATCGGCGTTTCTTTTGCCCGCCTTTTATAAATGATTTTTTTTTATCGCGTTTTGGATAAATTGGTTGCGATGGACATCAGCAGTAATTGTCAGTAACCAAGCAAAGGTGTCAAAGATGGGAGGCATACGACAATGGTAAGCAAGGAAAGGTGTTTCAAGATAACAGGAAAGATGGCTCAAACGACCAAACAGGAAAGAGGACGGACCGTTGGTTTGATAGAAGCCGGTACGTCGATGCGAGCTGCAGCTCATCAGGTAAAAACGTCACCAGCGACGGTCAGTAAATGGTGGAATCGCTACCAAGCTCAGGGAAATGTGGACGACCTGCCAAGGAGTGGCCGTCCGAGGGTGACTCTGCAGCAGAAGAAGAAAGTGAACAAGTCCATAAAGCCTGACACCACTCTCAAGGGGTTTGCGACGCATCCTGATCAGGAATTGGCAGGGGATTGACCAGGGACAGATCAGAGGTCTAATTGAGAGTATGAGAAGACGACTCCTTGCCGTTCAGGACAGTGTGATGGAGGACACACCAAGAATGGAGGACAGGATAACAGCAGTTTTAGAGTTAAAGATACGGCAATTAATTTCATGGTCATGTAAACGAAACGAGTTTGTGTCTTTTGTCTTGATTTTGTCTGAGTGTGATGCTTATGTGAGTTCCCTTTTGGAATTGGGGTGAATAGGGGCTTTTGCAACTTTTGAAATTCGACCTTAAGCCACTCAAGTGTCCATAAATCCACCAAACAACATCGTAGCGCAACACAAGATGTGTCAAAACGTGCAGAAATTAACGGTGAATAGAAACGAACAATTAAATTTTTGTATACTATTTCAGGTTCTGATAAATCTGACCATTTGTAAGTGTTTAGATACTATATATATATAGATATATATATATATGATTAACAAACAAAAACTCATTCAAGTAGTAAATGCCTTATTTTATTTTTAGCAATGGGAACAAGATTTTAAGTTTAAAAAAAAAACAAAAAAACGGGACACCCTGTTTCAGGCGACAGGTGGCAGCAGACATACCGGGTAAATTTCTACTGTTTAAGCTATTCTGAGCATGCGCGTGATCTCACAGCATTTTACAGTAAAGGGAACAATTATTTAACTCGTGAACTTTAACGCTGAAAGCCCGTCGAGTTTTTCACCCTCCATATAAAAACACCCCCACACTAGTGTAATTTTGTTTAAAAGTCCGAGCATCAATCTTGAAAAATTCCCTGGACCTCTCGGCAAACAAGGGCCGTTTTTAGGACCTATGTCATCCACTATACCTCAAGTTGGAAAGTAACAACGCCCAGGTCACAATTTACATGTATTGGGCAACATTTTTACACTTGACCCCTTTTATTGCGCTCTCAAATCTGTCTGGCAACGATGCAAATGAGACAATCGGTTGATAATTTGTGTTCAATCAGCCACATGATTACCCTGCAGTGGATCATTGATTAATTTTTGCAGGTTTCACAACAAAGGTAAATTCAATGGCGTCCATGGCATCGACTCCAATGTAAGAATCGAAGAGTACCCGTTACAGCAAGGGTTGCTCAGCAACCAAAGTGCGGATGAGCCAGCTGAGTTGCAAATGCTCAAATGTGATCACATCGTTGGGAAGGCAACTGCATCATCAGGTGACAAGATGATGGAGCATCATGGGTAGACCACGGCATCTGATTATGAAGTAGCACTGAAGTCACGACAGGAGCTTAGAAACATTTTCGTCAAACATGAATAGTAGATATGAATGATTTATGTACTCAGAACCGCGTGTTTAATTTAGATTTAGGTTAATACTGCATTAAATGGACTTCACGCATACAAATTGAAAAATATTAACGTTAAAATGAAAACATAAATTTATTTGCAATAAAACTAAAATATTATAAACGGCTAACTGTTTGTTTCATATTGGAAGACACCATCATTGTTAATAGCAAACACCTTGATTGGAAAGGTCTCCCACCAAAACATGTAAAACAAGGTTTACGAAAGGAACCAGTTATGGCACCAAGGTGATGGTCCTGTTGGTCAGAGCGCTCTTTGTCTAGTTCCCCGATCACCATCAGTGCCTACACTGCAAAAACGTTGGTCAAATCATTTGTTGGGAAAAGTAACTTCAACAACTTATTAGTCGATAATTGCCCAACAAAACCAATAATTGGTGTTGTTGGGCTTTTAAAAAGCGGAACAAAAGTTGGGCAAGTGTTGGGCAAATAATTCGTTATCTGAATTTATCATAACTGTTGGTTACAGTTTTGCTTATTTATTGGGCAACTTTTTTGGGTAATTTTAATTAATCTCGATTGTTAGTTAAAATGATGCACATTAGTTGGTAAAAATCGTCCGATCATGCGCACTACGATCAAAGAATTGCCCAAAAGCTGGGCATGGTATAAAAACATAACGACATTTTCTAACATGGTGAGTGGAGGAGTGGCTGTGACGAGCGGGGTTGTCAAGTAGATATAGATCCAATATGAAGGTTAGTTTGTAATTAAATATGAAGTTGTGTTTTCTATTCAGGGCTAGTCGTACTGTAACACAAAAATCCCGTGTCAATAACCACAACAATACGAAGCAATGAAAAAACCAGTATTTCTGCTTGAATTCCTGACCGTTTTATTCCAGACGTCAAATCTTTATAAATCCACAGATCTAGACCTAGGAAAACATCTCCAGGCGAGCGGGTTTCCCAATCTTCCAGCAGGGGGGCCAACCAGCAACTAGCTCCACCGCGGAGCCGTGCTGGCGCCCTCTACTGGCTGATTGGCATGAATGTTACACTGCTCCCTCCGAGGACTCTGCTTGACCCAAAGCAGGCAGTAAACACCCGGGACCGGCTCCTTTACAACAATAGGAAAGATAACTGGCAATCAACAAGAAAATAAAGTTTATTAGTTAAGAGCTGTAAAGTAACGAACTAAAATAATCAAAACAACTTCGGCATGAAGCCTTTTCAGATGGAGTTTATTACTTAAGAGTTGTAAAGTAAAACAATCTTACACGCCGCAGCAATTTCGGCAGGCAGAACTTTAAGATAAAATTTGTATTTCAAAGCGGCATGAAGCCTTTTAAGATATAGTTTGTTAATTAAGAGTTGTAAAGTAAAACATCTCAAACGACTAACAACTTCGGCAGGAATCCTTTGAAGATAAAATTTGTAAATTTAAGTAGGGATTATGGTACCAGTCTCACTCAGGACCCACTACGTGGTTCAGCGACACGCCTACTTCTCTTTCCACTTTGTTGCCCCAGCTTTCAGCGCAAAAGAGGGACAACTCAACTTGTTGCCTCATTTCTCCTCTCAATGGGGACAACTCAAATTTTGCCTCATTTACCTCACTTCTCCTCAGTATTTTACACGTCTACATGAACCCATTTTATAGAGCAGCATTTAGTGCAGGCCTAATTACCCTCCAAACTGATTAGAAAATACGTAATTGCTTTGTTTTCTTAAATAATTCAAATTATGCACGGTTTGCGTGCCGGTGAAAAATAAATGAGTAGCCCGTGTTATACTTACACTTTTGTGCTTATGTGCTGATTTTATGAATTTTGCTTTTTGTCATTTATCATAGATATGGGTCTATATTGTGCGACAAACCTGTCGAATAATATATCCCACCGTGTGATTAAGGGCTATTTCCAATGTTCATATTTAGCGCGTTAAAACCAGCACGTGACTTTTTGGGGCGTCCATGAAGAACCAGTAATTTTTGTGTACGGCTTATGGCGCGTATGTACGTGCGGCCGATCTAGGTCGGGGGGGGCGGAAGGGGTCGCACCACGAACCCGCCACCTACGTTGAAACTAATCTCATTCTTCTCTCCCGACGAGCGCCGGTCGAAGCTCTCCATACAAACCTACGCAAACGGCGCGCTGTGTAGTGCACGTACATTCCCTATAAACCTAAAATATTTCGAATACGTTCTACCCTTTGAACGCAGGCGCGGCCGTTGAGACTGCCTGGACGGGTCCATTTAATCAAAGGGTGCGTTTATCTCTAAATAGTGTTAACTCACCCAATGTCTACACTAGAAAACATCGTAAATGATTTGTTTTGCAATGCCAACTGCTTTAGTAGTTTAATAATTAAATAAGCAACATATATTTAGCGTAAACGACATGTCTTACATGTTATGTTTAGTATTAACACGCTAGCAAATGATTGTGCAATACCCCTTCCGCCCCCCCCCCCCTGATCTAGGTGTTATATTCTATATCTATGAAACAAACAGGGATATAAATAAGCGTGCGATACAGTGCAACGCGCAAGGTTTACACAATGTATGCTGATTTAGTGGCCACTTATTCGCTATTTTCCAAAGCCGGTCTTTATACCACCGTTAACACTCTCACACGTGACCGGGTTTTGACCAATCAGAGACTTGAAACCGTCCAAGGTATTTATTAATTACCAATGAAAATGGCACAAATATTAAATTCGTCGTTCAAGCGAGGTGTTTTCCCGTTTCAATGGAAGCAGGCACATGTTATTCTTATCCCAAAGACTATACCCCCACTTAGCAGAAACTCAGACCGATATCAGTCACTCACCTTTTAGCCAAACTTGGTAAAGGTTTCATTTGTAAATGGACAATGAACTCCATTGGTTCTAAATGGGACAGCGGTCATCGTAAAATATCTGTACATAACCCTTTGTATGATGGTGTATTATATGTTGAGTAGGGTCCACTCACTCAGGATGTGATCAACTTCTAGACGACCACGGGTAGCTCCAATGTGCGTTGGACCGGTGTGTATTTGTGAAAAGAGATACGCTGTACTACGTCATGCGAGATTAAAATTTCATCCAGGAGGCCACACTCTCTGGCGTTATTCACGAGCCTTGAAGTGTGACGTCAGATGTTCAGATGTTCTGGGGCGTGTTTTTGCTACCATGACCGGTGTGGCGGCCTCAGTGCTCCGGCGGTCTCAGAGCTCCAGGCGACGTCACCGGAGATTTCGGCACGCAGTAATCACGGTCTCAGATCTCTGGCGTGCCAAGCTCTCCGGGATGACGTAGCATGCTGTCGTTGCGGGCGTGAGTCCCCGTCCCCCCTACCGCCACGAATAAATCTTCGAGACCTGTTTTGTTATCGTACGAGTGCTTTTCCGAGGGGCAATCCAAAACCCTTTTCTGGCTTTCAGAAGAACCTTCTTTGTAATTCCCACTCCTCAAATACTTATTTAAACGTGATTACTTTTTTCACAATACTGTCGCATACGCTCCACTCGTTCACCACACGATATGGGAGCCGCCATGACAGCTACGAGAGTAGACTTGTGGACAAGTTATTTATGGTCCCACGCGGTGAGATAGTCGAGTTGCAGCGAACTGCTGGTTGCGTGACTACTACGAGCTGCCTGGAGTCGGGCAACGCAGTAGTTGCCCAACCAGCAGTTCGCGCGCGGAGAGCACCGCTGCAACTCGAC
Organism: Asterias rubens; assembly: GCF_902459465.1. Taxonomy (NCBI): domain Eukaryota; kingdom Metazoa; phylum Echinodermata; class Asteroidea; order Forcipulatida; family Asteriidae; genus Asterias; species Asterias rubens. The sequence continues at coordinate 5,620,259 of NC_047083.1, read as the reverse complement.
TATCTCACCGCGTGGGACAATAAACGACTTGTCCCTAAGTCTACTACGAGAGTGTACTCGGCACGGCGCTAAAATCGACTACTTTCGCTTGGTGTGCGCAGGCACGGCATGACGTAATACTACCGTATTTGGTAATCTGGAGCTCTGAGACCGCCGGAGCTCCGAGACCGCCACACCAGAAACAAGTTTCTGACGTCGAAAACGTGTCGGTAACCAGAAACCGTTCATGGCGTAGGTACATCTCTTGAAAATTTGTGTTCTCAAAATATATAACCGTCATTTTATTATAGAGGAATGGAACTTAGTATTTGTAATTTTATCAATATTTGTACAATTGTTATGCTTCAAAGTATTTCATTTTTAAAAGAATTCCAGTACGTTTTCCGATAGAGTCCGCCATTTTAAAACAAAGCCGTAACCGAGCCAACAAGTCGGTTACGGTTTGGTCGGACCGGCGGTTCAACCGAACACGCGAAAACGCTCGACCAATGACCAAAGCTCAAACATCTTTCTGGTTAGGGTCGCCAAAACGCGCTCCAGATAGCCTGAACATCTGACGTCACACTTCGAGGCTCGTGAATAACACCAGAGAGTGGCATCTAGCGTTGGTCAATCCCCGTCCATAATAATCACCTTTGCAGAAGACCGCAATTTGCAGCTGCCAAACGGACCAATCAAAACACAGATAAAGAATGCATACGTCACTGCACGTTTATCCAATGATAAAGGCCAGTCTTCTCACTTGGTGTATGCATAAAATAACAAACCTGTGAAAACTGTGTTCTTATTGACCACAAACAGTAACAAATCATGAAGTGCAGTTAAGTTAATCTCATTGTTAATAATAATATTATTATTCCTATTTACATTCAATGCTAAGAATATTCTCAATACAAGTCTGGACATTTAATTCAAAGCAATCTAAAACTATTATTTATTCATTTATTTATTTGTTTATTAATATTTATTTATTTTAAACAATGTTTACCTGTAAGTTACGCAAGTAAACCAGTTGTAATAGCTGTGTGAATCTCCAGAACTCTTTTTACAGCAAGTAAGCGCCCATACGGAGATACTGTAGCACAGCTGCAGCGCAGTAAAACTGTGACCCAAATGATTCTTCCCATTGAGACCTCTACTTTGCAATAATAACAAACTATTCATAAGTACCTCAGACAGTTTTGCTATTCCTATTGGTGGAGAGCGCGTCACGTGGGTGTGCATAAATCTTTGTTTATAACCCGTAAAAAGTGTTAATTCATGAGCGTGACACGCGACATTGCACCTGTTCTTTTAAGACAGTTTCTTCATTCCTATTGGTCGAGATCAACGACTGAAAAAGCTGTGCCACATAAAATGCACCTTGTTGATACACACATGTAATATAAAAGCAATTGGACCTTTCCTGTGGGCACCGGTCTAGGACGTTTAACAAATTACAAAAGTCACATGCTAAAATACAGGTTTTTGAAGAGACCTCTTCCTTGACATAGATTCCAATTGATTAGATGACAGTTACTTTCTAAGTAAGTTTGTAGCAACATATCTTATCTCTATTGGGGTATGTATGGTATAGCCCTCTTCAAAATGGCCCAAAAAACACAAAAATCATTTTTTAGGGGGGTCATATCTAAACAACATTAAGTACATTTAGTGTGTTCATTTCACAAACAGAATAATCCATTTTAAACAAAGTTAGCAAAATCTGAGATGGTCACTGTCAAACTTTTAAAAATTGGTATGTGATTTGGCACAAAACGACCCTTTGGCAAGTAACATTGGGTGCGTTCGTTTAGTTTCCCTGGGTCAACCACGGTATGCCACGGTACGTTCGAATAGCTTTGACGGGGCTCACCTGGGTCAGCCCCCAGTGCCCTGCTTGTGGAGTGGGTCACTTGGGGTGACCTGAGGTGCATGCCCTCACCACGAGAGGGCGAGTATGATCGTTCGATTAGCTCTTGTCGTGGGCTCACTCGAGTGAGCACTGCAGGGTAGACCCAGGGAAGCTAAACGAACGCACCCGTTAACATTGGTGTCGAAGAAAAGAATGTTTGATATTCCTATTGCCTAAATGTCAAAAAAAGATTAGTAAATTAGAAACTTTCCAAATTGATATGTGGCAGCAGGCCTACCATGTTTTTTTTCATTGTTTGAAAAATCAGGGGCTTTTTCAGAATGAATTAAATAATGGAAATTTACCTGGTACATGCATGCTGCCCCCTAGTGGCGTCTAAGAAACTCCCACTGGGTGCACAACATAATGGGAACACATGCGATTAGACTTGTGGACAAGTCGTTAATGGTCTGCCGCGGTGAGATAGTCGAGTTGTGGCGGTGCTCTCACGAGATCACTGCTCTCGCTCAAACTGCTGGTTGTGACTTCTACTCCCCGTTAAATGGTATTGTAGTCGTGAGAGCAGTAGTCTCGCAGGGCCAGCAGTCTCGCGAGAATACTGCGGGAATCGCGAGAAGATTCAGAATAGAGTCGGAACACTATCACCGCGACAGACATTTAATGACCGGAGTGTGGGTTCGAATCCCGGTCGTGACACTTGTGTCCTTGAGCAAGATACTTGACTATAATTGCTTCTCTTCACCCAGGGGTATAAATGGGTACCTGCGAGGGTAGAGGTTGATATTGTGAATGAAAAGCTTTCGGAGCGCCACGGCAGCTCGGGGCTGTATACTCCCTAACGGGAGCTGAGAAAGATTAAAGGGATGTTATTGGCCCAATGACCAGGGGACTAATGTAAAGCGCATTGATATGGTTTATTGTGAAATGCGCTATATAAGAACTTGTTATTATTATTATGACTTGTCCACAAGTCTAACACGCGATGGGCCTGAAAATATAATGGCCACCCCTAAACAGTCTCATCACTCGTAATCTTAAAGATGGTGGTCTGTCTTATACGAAAATGCCAAACACGTTATCAGAGATGCAAACCTTTGCCACCCAAAAACATCCATCAAAGAGTAAACAAAAGTATTTGTTAAATGGAAATTATTATGTGAAAAAAGTATTCTGAAAGAATTTCACACTAATTTTATTGCGTTTTACAATTTTTTTTGTCGACAAAAATATCAAAACAAAATGGTTACATTGCAGAATCTTTGTCATTCAATGTCAATATCCAATGTGCTTTTGGACCTGACCATCACAGACTGGAATGAAAGTTGGTGTGATTACTGGACTTCTTGAGCAACCCCCGGAAATAACGTTTTCATGTAAATTGAACAATGACGTAAAGTTTGTCTTTGTATAGATGATTTACTTTTGGAAGTATAATAATAATAATGGGCATTTATAACGCGCCGGTATCCATCTTAAGATGCTCGTGTTGCAGTCGTCAGTAGGTGAGTCTTGAGGGAAGTTTTGAACATTGAAGCTAGTGATGAAGAAAGTTGTTGTTTAATGTGGTGCCTAAATTACGAACTCTAATGGCAGTTTTGACTTGAGAGTCGCCAATGCGAAGATGAGGAATATGGACTTTATTGCGTTGCAGTTTTGATCCGAGGATGATAAGCTCTGACTTCTAAGCTTATCGTTAAGTCTTTAGAAAATGCTGGACATCAAGTTACGGATCTCGTCAATACAGGATCCAACGCGACACAGAGGGTCAAGGTAATTAGTTTCTGGGGGTTTCTCAACAAGTCTAACCAGCACACCAAAGTTCATTTCACTCCATGACTGTCAGGTCCAAAAGTGTGTTGAATTGACACGGAACGACACATCTCTGCACTGAAGACACTGGACACTATTGGTAATTAAATTTTTAAAGACCACAGGGGTCGATTTCACAAAGAGTTAGGACTAGTCCTAACTTAGGACTAGTCCTAGGAGATATACAAATTGCATTGATAGTCCTAAGTTAGGACGAGTAACTGGTCCTAACTCGAGATAAGACTTGTCCTAACTCTTTGTGAAATCCACCCCAGTCTTCTCACTTGGTGCATCTCAACATAAGCATAATATAACAAACCTGTGAACATTAAGAGCTCAATTGGTCGTCAAAGTTGCGAGATAATAATGAAAGAAAAAAAGCACCCTTGTCAAATGAAGTTGTGTGCTTTCAGATGCTTTAATTCCGAGGTCTTGAAATCAAATTCGTGGAAAACTAATTCTTTCTCAAAAACTACGTTACTTCAGAGGGAGCCTTTTCTCACCATGTTTTATACTATCAAAAGCTCCCCATTACTCGTTACCAAGTAAGGTTATATGCTAGTAATTATTTTGAGTAATTACCAAGTGTCCACTGCCTTTAACAAAGCATGGTTGCAACTCGACTATCCAAGAGAAAAAACAACTTAGAGGACATACCACTTTCATTTACCTTTCAATTGGGTTTGTCTGGCATAGTGTACCGTGTCATTACACATTGACATCAACACCTGAGCAACATTTTCACCGGAAAAAAATTATTTTTTAGAGGGAATTTTGACTGTATAACCCTGGAACGATAATCTCATCAACACTGCCTGGGAAGAACAAATGGCAAGTCCCACTGCACATGTTTGCCTTGTTAGCATGGGAAGTAGTTGATACTTGAGTTCACTGAGGTCACGTGCTGTTAAAACCTGACCTGATTTGACTGAACAAACAAGGAGTTCTTTGGCATCTTAATTAACATCGAGCATGCTTTCCACAACCAGGTCAGGTACAAACTTTTTCCGTTTAAAATTCACCTCATCAATTAGTGGGGTGGATTCTGGATCGGATTGTTTTTGCTTTGCCCAAAACCAAGCAGGTTTGTCCTCCTCCAGAGAAGACATCTCCACTTGAGGATAAAACTGCACTTTTCTCACACAAGGGTCCTTAGTAGCTCCTCCACCCATATCAGTGACCATTTCATCAACATCTGTGAAGAGGTTCTGTAGTAATTCTGCCATCGCTGTTCTTCCTCGGGCATTGTTCATTCCTGCTAGAAAACCGATGACAACTTTTCTGGGGAGGACAGGCCACAGGTTACTAGCTGAAAGAAAAATAAAACAATAGTAATAATATTAACAATTCTCGACTACTGGGCTGCACAATGTCATTAAAATGCATAGCTACCTCTTTCTCTCTCTCTAGTCGACCGAAGTCGGAATCATGTTGAGGCTTGCCAATCCCTGTACATCTCTCATTAGGTTGGGAAGATCAGCTGGAAGCACCCTAATGTCCCTAGCAATACATCTGTATAGCTGAGTTTCTGTCTTCCCCTGTTCTCCTTCCATGTTTTGGTGACCATATCAACCCAGACCATGCATGCGATACTACCGCCATGACAGTAGTGTAAACAAACATTTCTCCGAAGGCTACTTAATTGTCCCCAATGAAAACAGAAGCAAAGAAAGTTCAAAATACATTTAAGAGCAATTCTGATAAAAGTCAATCATTATGCAAGAAGTCATAAGTCAAAAGTTCCCCAAAATTTAAATTTTGCATTACACACCTTTGTAGTTGTCGGACAAAAGTTGTGTTTCCACAAGACAATAAAGACAAGCAGACATGCTCATCCATACTCATCCCTGCCAAACTATGGCATTTAGCAACTTGTGTTTGTTAAAGAAATATTCCTACCAGCTATTTCCCCATGCAATTAAGCATGGGTGTCTGGTCATTGTGTCTGGCTGTCTGGCAAAAGGCAATATCAAGAGACTGCATATGCCTACCATTACCTGGCCATTACCCTCCAATGTAGGTCTAGCAAGAGACTGTATGCCTACCATTACCCGGCCATTACCCTCCAATGTAGGTCTAGCAAGAGACTGTATGCCTACCATTACCTGGCCATTACCCTCCAATGTAGGTTTAGCAAGAGACTGTATGCCTACCATTACCTGGCCATTACCCTCCAATGTAGGTCTAGCAAGAGACTGTATGCCTACCATTACCCGGCCATTACCCTCCAATGTAGGTCTAGCAAGAGACTGTATGCCTACCATTACCTGGCCATTACCCTCCAATGTAGGTCTAGCAAGAGACTGTATGCCTACCATTACCTGGCCATTACCCTCCAATGTAGGTCTAGCAAGAGACTGTATGCCTACCATTACCTGGCCATTACCCTCCAATGTAGGTCTAGCAAGAGACTGTATGCCTACCATTACCTAGCCATTACCCTCCAATGTAGGTCTAGCAAGGATGATCAAAAGAACAATACATGAACACCTACATGCACCATACCTTCCTTGATAACATTGAAGCACCATCATCTGCCTGGAAAGTTATACTTCTGAAGACGTTGTTAATGTGGCTTTCAATTGTTTGTCCAGCAATCATTCTTTTGAATAAGGCTTGGTCAGTCTGTGGAGTATCTAGCACTGTCTGGTCCATCCAATCAAAGCTGTACCACCACTAGGCATATCCTGCCCGAGACCAGATCTTCGAAATTCAATAGGATGCAGACGGCAGACATCAAATTGGTAAAAAGTTCAATTCATGATAAATGCCGATGACATCAATGACCTTGTTTCGATTTCGCGTGTTCCAAACCTGAAATTAATTTAAAAAATGGCTTTGATCACTTCTACAATTTCTGTACAGTTGAACAGCAAGTACAGCCTATATTTGAAGAACGTGGGTGCAAAGCACATGCTGGTAAGGTTTACCACAACACTGACAATGTCAATTTTGTAGTCTTGAAAAGCATGTGGGCCGCAAGTTTGTGGGCCAGGTCAGTGGAAAATACTGTTTTTCTTCTCTTTTCTTCTTATATCCAACCCAAAATGTTTACACAAAAGTTGAATGA